>NC_133900.1:65979838-66279838 GCF_964199755.1 Larus michahellis | reverse complement strand
AGCACTGAATCAGGTCACCTGTAGAAAAACCCCAAATACGGTCATCCTGCCCAGGTCCTGCACTGCACTCCCAGGAAGAAAGGACAGCTAAACCTGACAGTCCCCATGCAGAAATCGTGGCCGTTGCCCCTTGTTATATCATCTGCCTTCTGAGGAATGTTTGGTACTCTCATTTTCATAACTCCCCACTTAAAGGAGTTGCAGACGTCTGCTAGATCACTCCTTAGCTTCTACATGACTAAGTAAGCCCAGCTCTCCCAAAGGGTATGCGCCCTGTACCCCATCTTGGCATCCCACTGACAGACCCTCTCAATAAGTAAATTATGTATTTACTTAATGGAAACATGGCTGTGTTCTGAGTTAAAACTTCCTAAGTCACTGGGTTTCACATTTAAATGTGCTATATTACTGTAGACTCCAAAGCTGCAGCTAAGACTTCATCTGCTGGACGGGACAGTACAGGAAATGGTAGAGGGTCTTTCAGATGCTATTATGCAAGAGCTCGCACAGAGAATTTATCTTCTCCCCAGGGAATACTGGGCTGTGGCTGAAAATACCTCAAAGCACAGTTTAGGTCTGCACTAAACCCCTGGCACGTGTCTTGTTTCCATTCAGCTACAGTTGTGCTTTCAGCGCCTACCTCTGGATCGTTTTGATGGGAGTTATATCGCCTTACACAGATGAACAATGCACCGTGCCATGCATTAAATTGCTCGTACCTTAGCTCAGCTTTTTCTAGATATCGTCAGGTTGCATAATGTTGCAGTCAACCATGCCATCCTAATGGATCTTCATAACATCTCCATGTAAACTTTAAGTAGGTCTGGAAGAGGATTGAGCCACACGAGACCTCAGTTAGCAGATGAATAGTGCTCTTGATACTAATATTTGTCTTGGAGCAAACACATACAAGTTCTGGGTTTACAGCTAAAATCTAAAGTGGACACATCAACAGAATAATCACAGTTTCATTATCAAACTGAAATGCTAGAAATCAAAATATGGAATGTATTTTTAATATATACTCTGCTGTTCATACTCTAGCTCCAAGCAAGAGCAGCAACCTGCAAAGCGCCCCTCAAATACCACCTAAAGCTGAGGCTGACACAGGATATCCTTTTTGCAGCCCTTATGTCAGTCACTTCCTTTCCAGCTACTGGTCTAAAAATTGCCTTTTTATCTGTGGACATTTTGACTTCAGAAAACTACTCAAGTAGTTTTAGTTTAGAACTGTGTCAGCTCCCCTCTAGCCTGAGCTATATCACATTTTCCTCAGTCAGACCTATTTGATCCAATGCATCCAGTTCACTGGTTGTTGTGGCATCTGCATTCAGAGCGCCCTGCCTTTCCAATATGGCAACAAACAACAACAAAAAAAAAGTCAGACTCTGACAAGTAGCAAACAGAGCGAAGCTGGGACAAGATTTACGACAGCCGGCACAGCTCAAAATTTCATGTAAGAGTTGAAAGACGAACTTCTGTTTGTAAGTTATATGGTTCAATTTGTAGCTGCTGTTCTGTAATTTTGCACATGCATGCAAACAAACGAGAAAACAGTATGTTACTCTTCCAAAATAAAAACAGTTTAGTCCTGGATTTGAAAGTTTTCTGGCTGCCCAGAGGCAGCGATAAAACCTAACATCTACCCTACCTGCCAATATTTGTGTGCAGATAACTCATCTAGAATCACAAAGGTTTTGGCTTTGTTCTGATCTAGCAACTGTTCCTGAGGATTTCCATCACTTTTACACAAATGCGAACGTTTTCCATGCATTGTTGCACACCAGCAACATTTTCCAATGTTTTTCTCCAATAAATTTGTACAGAAGACCACAGCAGGAAATTCTACATGCCCCATTGGGCTAGCAATCATTAAATATACAACATCCTAATGAAAGGCAGTTTACAGTACCAGCAAAGAACTTTTCACACACTGACAACCAGTTTCTCAGCTTTTGAAAGCCGCATAAAAAGGCTTCCAGCTGCCATACAATATTTGCAACCAAACAAAAACTAATCCTTGGCAAATGCCTTTGCAAAAAATAACTACAGAGAATAATAAAGTGGTTAAAAAGGGAGTCACACCAACAGGAAAAACAAACATTAAAACAATGCTTTTTAGCCCCTTCTTCCATGTCAAATCGATATGACTCACTCTTCCACGTCATCCTCCCACCTGTGCAAACTCTGAGGCAATATACCAATCAATTTCCAGTACTTCAACGCAGACAAATATGACAACAACTTCCCGGGACGCAGCCAAATCTCACACATCTCAGCATCCAATAGCACACAACCCCCATCCAGTTCCACAGAAGCCTAGTGCAGGCTGACATAGTAGTATTTCGACGTTCAACTATGTTTTTCATAAAAACATGATCAATTCATGAGGGGATCTCATTTCGGAAACCTGACCAAGACAGGGGGCGTACAGATTCCCAAGGCTCTTGCCTTCCCTTCCCCCTTGGCCACGTGTGGACCTGTGACAGCCTTCAGGGCAGCATGACCACAATTATGATCTAGCGATAGAGAGTAGAAACCTTTCAAAAGTATTTGCATTTCATTCTTTTTCGACTGCAGGAGCTAGTCAGCGAGGCAGACGATGGCACTAGCCCCCTGGCATAGAGCCGGAGGAGGAGGTGAGACCTGCACCCAGTGGAGGAACACCAAGGGGTGAGCGAGGCCAGTGAAGTTGGGTGGGGACTATTTTGGGTTGTTATGGGCTGGGCATCAGCAGGACAGCAAAGACCATGCTTGGCAATGCACCAAGGTACAAATCCAACCTGGCAAGAGTACCGAAAGAGGCAGATGATTTGAATCAACACCAAAGGCTTTATCACAAACCCCTCATCCGAATCCTACCCAAAAAATATCTCGGTTTTTGGGAAGGGAACTTAGCATGGTACGTGTGGAACAAGCCCTTGTGGGAGCGAGTCTATCGCGCTGCGCTCTCAGTAAGAATTAATCCTCCCAGCCAAAGCCTGCATTCCCAGACAGAAAACTGCAACTTTCTCAGAGAAGACAGGGAGTTTGCAGCTATGTGATGTGACTTAATACAGAGCCAAAGGGGATGGCACGCATCTGACCTATTTTAAAACACAAAGTGTGGAAACAACTCTCAGCAAGAAAATATGAGCTTTACTTTCAAGTGCAGGCAGGCCAAAGTAGCCCAATTATTTACCACCCAAGATGCTAAGGAGAAAAATAAGTCTCCCGATTTCCAGCACTGTTACAGAATCTCAGAAATATTCATGTCTCTAATTAGTAGATGATGATCCTAATACCCTTCACTAATGCTCTCCCCTCTCATTTTTTTTTTTCCTGGTCATCAGCAAGCTCAAACCACAGATCTCCTGAACTGACCCCATTTAATACAGCGATGGTTTTGTCTAGATCGCGTTACATTATTTTCTTATTTACTTTGGAAATAAGTAATATATTACTCAAACATAAATCAGTTGACATCAGAAAGATGCAATGTTAGAAAGCAATAACAAAGGGGCAGATGTGTTTCTAACTTTTAACTCAGCTATAATTTTGTAGTTCCACAAAGGAAGAATAGGCTTTTCCTGCTCCCTCCATCAAAACAAGCAAAAATATCACTAATGCAGAAACAGTACATTGCAAAGGTATAAAAGTTATTTCACTATTTCTTTAAAGCCTGTCCCCAAGAACTCCATATGGGGGCGGGGGGGAGAAAAAAAAGAAAAAAACAACAAGCAGAGGCTCCTTTTAAGCATTTTGACTTAAACAAGTCTGTCTTTTTTTTCCTTGTTGCATTTTTAAACACAGGGAACAAAACTGTTGTTGTAACTTACACCTTAAAAATAAAAAAAATCACTGTCAACGTGGTTTTTTTCTCTCTCTCAAAGGAACTTGTGCAAGAATCACCTTTCAGCATATCTGCTAAGCTTATTGGCCTGGCCATAAAAAAAGAAAAAAAAAAAAGGCAAAATAAAAGCACAAGCGTCTAACACTAGAATTGCCTAAGGTAGCAAGAGCCAGCCAGAAGCCTGCCTCCAGTGACATCTATGAAGATGTCCTTTCACAAAAAGGAAATGTTTGCTCCCTCTCATCACTGATTTTAATAAGATTCATTGGCTGAGACAGCTATTCATGCAGAGCAGTTATGATCCCCTCAGACTTTTCATTGACCTTCAGGGAATTACAAAAGAAGGAACCGATTTCAGTTCCTGGAAAGGAGGAGGGAGAAAGGCAAGCCTGCTCTCGCAGGGTAAAGGTAAATACTTCAACAGAAAGAGCTCTGATATTATAAAAGAATTCCTAGCAGCAGGGAAGAAGGCATCAAATCAACTGCTGTCATTTTAAATATTTCCTACAAAGGAGGAAATATGCTTTAGTGCAATGAGATATCCAGCGGCGGATTTTTGTGTAGCATGCTCAAGAATTAATCTCTACGTTCAACCCTGCACCACCACTGCTGAGTCAGCACCATTCTTTTAAATGACCTGATTCTGTAATCCCATTATTAATATCACGAAAATGACTTTCCTCTTTGCTGTTTTGTGCTCTCAATGGAAAGCCACAGAACCGAAATGCATTAGCTCTCACAGGTCTCCTCTAGGATTATTTGCATCAATACAAACTGAATTAATCATGGAGACATTTGAATAATCACCACTCGCGTGCTAGTGCCAGAGCTATGTCGGGAGCTGCGGTTCACTTCTGTAAAATGTTGCATTTTATTTGTGTTATTGTCATCTGAAGCATGCATATTTTATTATTCTCTATCAGGTTAATATCTTGCAGTCTACATTGTTATTCTTTTCTTATTTCCCGGCATATCATATACGCACTGTCTGCTTTATGTTCCCTAATCAGCAAGCCTAAATTTTTAAGTGGCACATGTTTAAATTTATGCATCTGAAGAGGGGAGTTCATCACAAGAAATAAACATAAGAAATACCAACATAAGTGAGACTCCCTTTATTTTTGCAAGACGTTGACTCAACCTGTGATTTGTAGGGTTTTATATAGCTACAGCTTTTAACTCCAAAGAGGAGAGAGTCTACTAGGTTACCAGAGGATTGCTTTGATGGCCACTAAAATTTAACTCTTATTCCTGGGCAGTGCTATAATTCAAGTGGACTGCAAACGTGAAGAGTAAAGTGCTTTAGAAAAAAAATACCCATGATAAAATCGACCAGTTCAAATCCAAATGAGTTGGTAACCAGTGGGTTCAAGGCAATTTGTGTAGCTTGTTTAGCAACCTAAACTCTAAAGCGTTCAGCATTGGTAGCAACATATTACTAAGCATTTTAAATGCAAAAGAGCCTCAGACAGCCGGGGTCAGAACTCTGACAGAAGTGCTGTACAGTTTGTCAGTGTATTTGTTCTGCAAAATAAATTAAAAAAAATAAGATGCTTCATGAAACAAAGGCAACCAAAATTCTCACAAGACAAAGGACGTACTAGGACCTCGTCAAACGTTGTGATATACTGATGAAAAAATGACACCTCCCTCAAAAATAATGCATAAACACATATGAAAGAGATGCAACAGGCACAGCGACAGTGGTAACAAGCAGTCTTACACACTTGCACACAAAAGCCGGAGCGAAACAAATGACTTGCACTGAAAATGATCGTAGAAAAATACATTTATGTCACTGTTAAACATGGTTGAAGCAAGTTTTCAGCTATGAAAGAAAGACATCTTTATCAAAGGGAATTCAGAATAACTACAGTGCCACGCAGTTGCCAAGGGCTCCGCAAGAAGGATGGAGGTAGTAGCCACTTTCCAAGCCCTTCCAATTTCCAGGCCGCCTGTTGCAGCGGTGCTGTAACATGAGCACGTTTCCCCAGAGACACAAAATTTCATGGTGCAAACACCCTCTAAGCAAAACTATGGAAACAATAAAAGAAGCACCGTACCAGAAATAATAAAACTGGAATAGCAAAAAGCAAAAATGTATTAAAAACATCCAACCAAAACAAACATTGACTTTCAGTGGAGTAAATATATTCATCTCCGCCTGAAAGGAGGCAAGACCTATCATTTATGAGGGGCAAGGCCTTTCATGAAAGTACAACAGCCAATTTACACAAACATTCAACTGGGCTATTTCCTCGTTAATTTTCTTCTGAAATGTTTTTTTCTTCTTTATATGTGGAAAACAATGCTTTACAAAAGTCCACACAGGGAAAAAAGAAATCAAGTATTTAATCCTACCCTGTTACTGTACAGCTCCAGTTACCATAACAACTTGCTGTAGCTCTTCTCATAATAGGCTTAGGGGGTAGCTTGTCCACAAAACCATTTTGTCACTGGAGCTATACCGTTTGTATACTATTTCACATCCACGCAGCCTCTCTGTTGCCAAGAGTCAAATCTATTTCCTTTTAAGTGTAAATATAATTCACAATATTTTGAGATTTTGTGCCTAGAAAAGCCAGACTACAGGAGGTGTTAGTAATCACATCACTTATCACTCAATGTGGCATTGGATTCATCATTTCAAAAAATAATAAAAATAGTCAGTCTTTACCCTACTGGTGCTCATCAGATGCTTCAGTTTTTCACCATGCTTATAACAGGAAATAGACAGTATTTTAAATACATATGCGAATTTGTAGCTGTATTTTCAGTCATCTCAGCAGTTCATTTACACCAAATCTGTAGTTCTTTCATTTCTATATTTTAAAATTAAATGGTTTTTAAGCCTACACTACATAATACCTCTTTCTCAGGTATCTTTTATTCCTGTTCTTTAAGAAAGTACTACAGCTATGGAGAATGATTGTGAAATCTGCCAAAATCCTGTGGTTAAAGTTGGAAACCCGGTGCTCAATTTGGGGCTTGGATATTTTTTTTTTGAGCTCCATTTCACAATACAGACATTCTTTCATGTAATTTATTATTAAATATCAGTTTCCCCCAGCCTAATTTTGGTAGGAAGTGTTTGTACAAAAGCTAAGATGGAGCTTGATGTCAAAGTAATTTGTTTGAGAGGAGGATCCTCAAAATATCTTTCAGATGTTTTGAATTCTAATAATTATTTAATGAAATTATGCTGTCTTTTCAAGATAATTATTCACAGTGCCTCAGTGCAAGGGAAAAGCTGTACACCCAACCTAGCCTGCTATTTGGTGTTTCCAGTGGAGCACGTTGGAGCAAAGTGCTGGGCAAATGCAACTCTCAAACATTCCAGGTCTTCCAAACACCTTCTACTGGAAGGGAAGATAAAAGATTAAACTAAAAGCTCCAGAATTTTCTTTCCTGAAGGACAGAATGAACCCTTTTCTCCACAGGACAAATCTAAATGCAGACAGCGCCAAATTTTTGGCTCTGCAGAAAGTCTTAAAACCTCCTTTTAAGCAGGTCATGAGCAGTAGCTCATAAATTTGCACCTGTAGCTGATGGTCAAGACGCATCGACATTCCCAACAAAATTTTCTTCCTCTGGCTAAGCCCCCTGAAGGAGGCTACGCTCCAGCCCTGCATCTGCTCTTGGTGCAGCAAGACTAACGAACCCTTACTGATAACAGGCATCTGCCTGTTAGATCCAAGACCCGATAGCATCTCAAAGTAGCAAAGGAGTGGTGCCCCCTCTAATTCTACAGGATAAATATCACAAGATCTGTGTGAAAGTCAGGATGGTGCCTACTTCCCCATGCGAGGGAACTCTTAAACACTCACCAACATGTGCGTGCTTGTGGGAACCAGGATGAAGGCGAGCAGTGGTCCTGACTTAGAGATGCAAAATCCCCACAGTTCCACCAGTTTTCTGGGCAATTTTCTGTACTCTGAGACGTTTTAATCACCTTGTCAACTGAAACAACAAAATTAGAGTCCATTTACAGGGTTTTTATTATTTCTTTGATTCCTTCTTCCTTGTTCCTTTGATTTCCTAATCTAAATCCACCCCCACTGAAGATTATTTCTATCTAAATCATTTCTATCTGCAAAGTTCTTTGAGTTCTTCATATTTGAGGTGTGTTATTTTTATGAAGCTTGATGTTTAAAGCATTCCTGAATCAAATTAAACAACTTGACATACTTGGACTTAATTTGATGTGTAAAGACCATTATTATCTAGTTAGCAATCTCTACTCAATTGTAAGTATTTTAAAAAGATCACTAAGGGAGAAATTCTGCAGTGTTACAGTCCACATACAAGTCATTAGCTAACACAGTAGCTATCCTTACCTATAGATAGAATTTTGTCTTTTAAATTAACAAATGATGAAGAACAGCAAGAATTTTTGCATGTAGGCATCCTAAGTGGTTCTAGTCTAATTGATTAGCGTTCCCTGAGCAGAGGCAGCAGGCTAGCAAACACCACTTTGCTGATGTCAGCTCAGCTCTGGCATCAGTAAAGTCCCTATTGCAAACTTACGAAGGACGGGTAAGTAGAATGAGCAGAATTTTATTTCAGACCCATTAAAGTGTTGGAGATTGCATTGTCAACTAAAGCCGGCAAAATGTATATGAAAAGCAATTATTTCCAACTTTAAATATTACAATGAAGAAACATAAAATAAAATAAAAGCGTACTTGAAGTTTCCTTGGAAAAACAGCAATATCAAATGCCTGGAAATTCATTAATCTGTACAATACAGTGCAGCTTAGTGTTGCAAATTCCTCAACATGCATAACTAAGCAGCCTTCTGTGGAGGGAAATGCGATGTAAAAGACAAAGAAGAGGTGATGAAATAACATCACAATACAAACTGAAGGTTACCAGAGCCTTGCAATTCTAGTTACCTCTGTGGTCAAGATAATAGGTTTTCACTGCATACAAATTAATGCCTCGTTTCTATTTAGAAACAGATGTGTGATCCATGACAATCACTAAGCACTAGACAGTCCACTTGAGGGACCAAATAAACACTCCTTCAGGAACACATTGAGAAAACGAAAACTGTTGTCCAAGACACCGCTCTGGAAGAGACACCCTGACCACAACTTCCCTGCAGGATGAGAAGGAACTCCCCAAGACCTAGCACAAGTGCAGTATTTGGAAAAATAAATGAGAGCATGTTCTGTTACAAGGAATGGCGGAAGCCCAGGAGAATTTTAGTTAGCAATAGTCTTAGACGATTGGATATATGCAAACACAGAAAATGCCTCCTGTCCAGTAAAGCTAGACTTTAATACATCATCTTCATACATCTGTCATACATATGAACAGGACAGTGCCAGAGAAAGGCTTGTCTTATCGCGACCCTCCTCTGAAGAAGCCCTGCCCAGAAAAGCCTCGGTGCGGTCAATCATTTCAAAGAGCAAGAATGCTAAAGGCATTCATATTCTGAGATGCTGTAACAGATACACATCTACAAAAGACATGACAAACCAGGTGCGAAGCCACGTTCAAGCATGCATGCACAGTCTGCTGTATTGCCATAACATGAAAAACATGTTTGACTAAGTGAGCTTCTCCTTTATGCTATTCTAAACACAGGCTTCCTGCTGTATCTCTTAGCAAGAAGCCGGATGTTGCAACAATTCATAATAGCCTGAGTATCACCACTTGCAAATTACTTCCAAGGAAATAAGTACTTAGGAATTTGTCGGAAACCCGATTAGATGGTGAAATGAATCAGTGTTAGAACTGCAATAGACTTTGATCAGTTTAAAAATGGCTTGTTTGAACATTTGAAATCATTAGCAAGGTGCAAATGGGAGTGATATAATATAGTGTTGAGAGCAATTAGTTTGGAGTTCATTTTGTAGTATCTATTGAGTACATTATTTTTATCTGTTTTAGAAACATTATAATACTTGCATAATGGATGCGACACCCATTCTCCTTGAACGCTATTACAGATGTCTTTTCAGTAATTTTCATACACATGAAAGCAGCAGTAAAAATAGTATTTGCTCATAACTTGATCTTTCTCTGAGAGAAAGCTGAAGATTTCAGCGGATCAAATACTTATTCTGCCTTCCAAGCTCTTTAGACATTTATCCAAAGATCTACTAGAGCAATCAATGCAGATGGAAATGAAACTTTAAGACCTAGATCTACAAGGTATTTAGATTGAATTGGTTTAGAAAAAATCCAACTACACATATTAAATCGAACACAACGTCTTTAGAAGATACCATTAATCTGGAAGTTACAGCTCCAGTTTCTCCCAAAATTTAGAGTATTACTTTTACAATAAAGCCAAGTAAAATGAACGTGCTTCCAGAGAGATTCTATTCAGAAATTATAGTGACCAAGTCCCAGAGATTCCTGTTATTTATCAAATTAATTTAATATTTTCTATGTGAAATTCTGATGGTTACCTCCCTGCCTTCTTCCCTGCAGTCCTGCCGCCTTCTCCAATAACGAAAACTTAAAGCTCTCTTATGACTTTGCAGCAAAGAGCAGTTGGGAAATACAGCCGTTTTAATAGTAGGCTGTAGAAAAATAAACTCGTTGACTGTAGTGGTCTGAAAATCAAGATACATAGCTCAAGAAGTGACCCACTGACAGACAATAGGGTTTTCAAAATCTTCTTGCTCCACTGAGTTTAATATCTTCTTTCATTAGAGTAGATCCCATTAAGTGCCTGATCCAAACCATTTCAAACTCCATAGCAGTCTTTCCATTGTTATTAGTAAGCTTGGGATCAGACACCTAAGCATGGTAGTCTATATACATGGAATAAAAAATGCCATTTTGAAACCAGGAGTAGGACTGCCTACATATGGTTTATATGCGAAGGGCAAAAAACATGCAGAAACAGACTAGTAAATGGGTGGGATTGTTTAGGTTTTATTTCTAATGGCTGCGTTCACCATGAGTCATTTCTAATATGCAACACTTACCATGAAATGGACAACCTCAGTCTTTTGAGTAGTTTTCCTCACAATGCCTACGCGCGAGGTATGGAAGTAGTTTAATCTTCATTTTATATATAAAAATTTGAGGCATTGAAATACGCTCATGAACAGAAATTCTGTGGCAGTAAAGGAAGTTATGAAGCTGAATGACAGAGTTCATATAACCAACTTTTTCATCCCCATCTCTTAAGACTTTTGCTTACTCAGGCACTGCTGTGATATTTGTCTCTGTACCGTTCCCAGTTAAAAAGCTACAGCTTCCGTCAAGGAAACATCAGGAGTTCAGACCAGTGGCACCAGTGTTCCCCACAGCGGCTCCAGATGGGGATTCATCCCAAATCAGAGGATGGTTTGCTTGTGCCTCAAAGTTCTAACTCCAGGTTCCACAAGCAGATTTTGTTATTTCTAGGGCAGCACTGACAGGGGAATGGGCTTTGGCATATTAACCAGAGCACCCGTAGCAGCTCTGCTAACAGCTCAGGGGAAAGCAGCGTATAGACAGCAACCTGCGCTAGTTAACGTTGTAAAAGCTCCTCATCCACCAGATAATTTATGCCTTTTACTGAAGCTAAATCTTTAGAACAAACATATTAACTACATACAGAATCAGTTTCAAATAAAGGATGACTTCTGCCCTGACGCCAAGTTTTCACTCAGGAGCTTAAATTTTTGTTGTCAGGCAAATCAAAAACTGCTGTTCCCCTTGTTAGCACTCCATAGCTATCGAACTATTACTTCTCATTCAAACCCTTCCTAAAAACTCAGCTTGCTTAAACATGTGACTGGGGGTGTGTGTGTGTGTCACTAAGTTCATGAACTTCATTCACTCTGCTTTTTCAGTCAGATATTTTATAAGAGCCACCCACTAAGCATGGTCTTTGTCAGATGTTTTGTAAAGCACAGAGTACACCAATAATCAGTAAAAGTAGTAATAAAAGGTTAAGAAACAGAGTCAAGATAATAAAATAAAAAAAAAAAAAAAAGAGCTTTTCCCAGCATCATAGATATTTCCAATATTTTTTGTTATTGGTTTTCCCTCCTGGAGGACATGGCAACACAGAGGGCAGACCAAAGCAAGGCAATCCAGCTCATGAGCTACCACTAGTTCCCATGAGGCAGCTGAAAAGAACAAGATTAAGTGGAATCATCCCAAAACATTTCAACTATGAATTATTTTTTCTGAGGCAAAACGTTCCTCTAGAAAATTGACCATGTTCAAAAAGTAACAAGAATCATCAACCAATAAGCTTTTAAATGCAATTTTTCCATCCTAAGTAGTTTCGTTGTTTTGGAAAGGGAGCGGTTTTTTTAATATTATTTTATTTTAAACAATCAGTCCTTCAAGAACAGCAAAACGGAACCAGTAAAACAAAAAAATAATAATTTCTGCTCTTGTTGGAAGATGGGTAATCAAATAAAAGCCAACAACAGTGAAAGCAAGATGATTTCAGAGAGAGAGTTAAATAGAGAGAAGCTCCCAGAGGACCTTACTAACAGATGTGGATAGTATATTACGCCATTGTTATCAGGCAAAACTATTCTCTTTGCTTGTAAATTAAGTTAATGTGTCAGTATCAATACTTAGGGATTTGAATAGTAAAACAGATTTCAATTACCAGCGCATTCCTATACCTGGTGAGGATCGAGTCCGTTGTGTCAGGATGCCTCCTGCAGAGTATTAGCTGCTTACAAGTGATTTCCCTGTTCATCCACCTCTGCGGCTCGCAGGCAGCGGGGCAGGAGCAGGGGAGGGAGGGGAAGGTGGGGGGGTGGCAGCAATGCTGCTTCTGACAGGCCCCTAACTGAGCCCCCACGCAGGTTCCCAACACCACCCACCCACATGGCAGGGCCGAAAGACAAGCAAGATTAGGGCAGTCCTTACAGCAGTCAGTTGAAAGTACCTCTGGGACTGATCTGAACAGACAGGGCAGAGCCGAGGGCTATAACACGTACCCGAGCGGTGAGAGGCAGCACTCAGGGGCCTCCAGTGTGACCCAGCCAAGAGAGAAGGAACCAAACGCTTCCTCAGCTCACCTGCTGCAGCCTCACAGCTCATTCGTGTTCTCCAGTTTGACCCCCCACCGTGGGCCTTGCCACTGGTATCTCTTCGCATTTGGGCGAGGACCCCCCTTGCCCTTTGTATCCGCCTCCCCCTGAGCGGCTCCACAGAGAACTTCCCTGTGCCAGATCCAAGTGATGCAAACCAGGGCAGGAGGCTCCTCAGCAGAACAAGGAGCTTTCCCCCCACCTCTCCAGTGAGAAGCAGGAAACTTGTATAATAACTTAATTTAGACGCTGTAATGAACGTTGTTTTAATGTTCTGACATTAAAGGATGTAAGAATCATTTAAAACCTGGAAGGCAAATTCACTGTTGGTGCAAACAGCTGACTCCAGTGACATTCAGCTTGTTTATGCAAGCAGCAAATTTGGCCTGCGTGTACTTTTTGCTCAACGCTTCTGTCAAACAATGCAGAGCAAACAATATTTGGCTTCATCTCACTCTGGGCAGATCAACTATTTGCACCCAGGACTTTTTTTCTTTGCCCGCCAGTTTGAATTTTCCCCTAGCCCAGGCTTTGATGTACCTTTATAACAGCTGCAAAACACATTTCATGCCAAGGAACAATTTGCAGGCACAGCACTAGACATTTCAGAGCATTGCCAGTTATTCATACAGTATTTTTTTGGCAGCTTTTCGAAATATACCACCATAGAACTGTCGTCTCTCACAGTAACAAGTATTTTCATGCATTTGTCTTTTCTGTGAAAATAATTTATAAATTTTTACCACAACAGAGAAATCCTAGCAACATAGAAATTTTAAATCCAATAGTTTGCTTTTAATAGTTCTAATTCTAAAGCAGTCTTAATGAAAGCTATCTTGACACATGTGTACAAAACACCTCTTGCAGGTAACAAGGAAAGCAACAACAACCAAAAAAAACCCTTGCCTCTCCCACTGCATGCTTCAGATGAGCTACCTTCCCCCAGGGAAAGCAAAGGCTCATCTCTCTGCTCTTGCTTTTTCTGTACAAAATGTACAAAGAAATACTTCTAATTTGGATAACTTCATGTAAGAAAAGGTTTCTGTTAAGCAGGCATAGGTCATATATACTCATTTACTTGAAACTCCTGAAACCAGGCCAGGAAGTCTCCAAACTTTGCAATTCATGAATGATTTCACCATAAAGATATGGTAAAACATTTTAAAAAAAGAAAAAAGAAAAACACAAACAAATACCCTCACACTCAGCAGCATTACCAGCAAAAACCAAAGCTGTTCATAGTAGCTTTCCTCAATTAAAAGAGTTTCCATCACAGGCTAGCTCCTGGAGTATGAGAGGATGACTCAGTTCAGTTGCCTTTTAAGACCAAAATGTACTTCCTACGAAGCTGTCCAAGGACAGTTTCATTAGAGAATTTAAATTCCATTGTTATTCAACTATTAGTAATCCATTCCTACAGGCCAACAGCCACAGGGCACCATTTCTAGCCGTCTGGCTTTCCTCATTTCAGCAGGTACATCACCATTTACGTACTTTCCGTTTCACATCACAGGCAGACTCAGCCATCACCCTGAGCTACATTTTCAATGTAGGAATCAGATGTCCAAATCTCATGTTCTGGAAAACGTCCGTCTCTACTCACCAAACCCTCCGACCTCATTCACCTTGTCAAAAAACTCATCTCATCAGGCTTAAAGGCATCCTGATATTCTGGCTTTTAGGAAAGTACTAATTCATCCCTGAGGGCTGGGCTGGGGGCGCTTCCAGGAGAACCTCTTGAGAAGAACTACCTGCAGCAAGTTTCAGCTCACCAACACGGGTTCCCTCTGTCCTGGAAGGCAGGCCAGCCCTGATTGTCCAGGAAGGGATGTCCTTCCCCCATATGCTCCAGCCCTAGAACCTCTTTGGGAAACAGAGAAAAGGAAAACCGCTGCCAATTCACCACTCTGCTCCTGCCCCCTCGTGCACCGTCCCCAGCTGCCAAGCAATTTGATATTCAGTTGGCAGCAAGCATCCTGTTCTCTCAGAGAAAGTAAACTAATTGCCTTCATTATTACTGTTGTTTCTCATATCCCATTTGTGCTTTGTGCCACTTGGCTCTTTTGATCATTCATCTTAAATATACACAGACTTCAATCCATTTAGATTTATCAGTGCCATATTCTGCAGGTTAATACTCTTTCCAGAAAGTAAGATTTCTTATAGTTTGATAGTATTTGGATAAGGAGTCAGTGTCTGCCTTCGCACCTTATTTACTTTTCCCCTCCCTCCACATATCAGTCAATAAAAAAACACAGATGCAAAGTGTAAGAAAATCTTATGAGATAAGAGCAACTGCAGAAATATACGAAGTTAAACACCATCACCTAGCAAATCAATAGCAAAGTCAGAAAAACTTCCAATCTCTTGATCTAAATCCTAGACAGACTCAAAAAAAAAAAACTTTATTTCTAACATCACCTTGGTTTCATTTATGACATATTTCTCATTTTGGTTGCTTGAAATACTTTAAACGGCGAAAGAAAAAAAATACGTGATGAGCTCTCCTTTATTTTCCTGGTTTAGTTTTAAATTAAAAAGAAGAACCTAGCACAATCCCTAAATCCTATATTTCAAAATTTAGGTTCGATTAAAAAAGGAGAGATCAAATGGACAGCAGAAAGTGTGGAAGTTTTATGTTTAAATGAGGCAATTTTTATTAAAAATGGAAGAAAAATCTCTACAAGTACTTCTCAACTGTAACTTGCTAAAGATACATAGATATAAAATACAAACATTTGACTCCAATTTGCTGTACAGAATACTAACTACATAAGAACAATAGTCAAAAGCTAAAGATTCAGTTTTCAGGATCCTCTAACACTGAAAACTTTACTTAGAAGCATTTTTGGCTAACTATTTGATAGATTAAAGAGATACATATATCCAAAATGATCAGAGCAGATAGCACGGCAACTAGGTAGCCTTCAAGTTGTCATTTAAGAGACTCAGATAGCAAAAAAAAAAAATACAGCAAGCAAAGCAGCTGGATGCACAATTTATTTCCAGTCTCTTTTCTCGTATTAAAGACTATTTCTCTGTCATAGCAGCAACATTCATTATATTTGGAGCAGTGAAACAGTGAAAACATCATCAGGCTGTAATTGGCCTGGGGGAGGCCGGCATTGGGGCATGTCAATTCTTTCAGTCGGAGGAAGATTGTGGCTCATTCCTCCAGTGACCCCCACCCAGAAACAGCTCTGCAGCCAAGAGCTCCTACACCTTTGTTATAGCTGTTAGTCTATCCCCATCAAGCTTAGATATCCTAAAACACAGTAAGCAAACTCAAAATGAGCAGTCAGTCATCCCTACTGGATCCCACCCTGGCTCGTAACAAATTGTGGTTTTTATGAGCAATTACAATTAAATCATTTTGTGATGAAACTTTTATTGAGAGGCACCATAGGAACAAAACCAGCAGCATAATTCAATTTGTTTTCTCACTAAAGATACATTGTTGAGCGGTATTTTTCAAATTGAGGCCTTCTGCCCTTGTGTCTTGTGAAAGACAGAGGACATTTCTCTAACCTCATTAAGTTCATAACAAAGACCAGAAGGAATAGTGTCTTCAGTTTTCAAAAGATGACATATGGTGTGTTCCACAGGATTGTCAGAACTAATCTCCGAAATCTTCACCTTAAATTGGCTGACAACTGTGCTAAGCTAAATTTATTTTTGCATTAACCCTTAGGAATACAAGCACATTCTAGATTGCCAGCAAATAGTAAAACTAGTAACCTTTGCAATTCCATTTCACTGTTCATCTGAAAGCCTCGAGGCAGTATACATGTGCTTCAGAACATCCAGTAGGAGAGATGCTAAAGCCACTTTAAAGACAGAAACACAGAGTAACAAATAGAGCAAACTAAATAGCAAGATAAGATTGCAATTGAAGGACAAAGCTATGGAGCTAATTTCCCAATTCCTAGCTCATAGCTGGAGACAGTCTTACTGTTAAAGGAAATATTTCCTAATGTTTGCGAGACCCACTACAATATCAGCATCAGCCAGTTTGAAAACTTCTGAAAACTATCATTTTCACATTCACAGAAAGCCATCCACACAAGGCACTCCAGTCTTGTTGGCTTTATGAAAGCTGTTTTGGCTGGGACCCAAAAAGATATTAATTCCAACACTTCTATGCATGTATGTCAAGAATTTGATGAAGCCTGGGAGACCTCTGCCTCGTTAGAGAATCAAATTGCTATCGTCCTGAGCAAGGACCTTAAAGTGAGATGCTCAAAAACTTGTTAAGCAACTTGTTTCCCTCACCCACCCCAAATCTATAAATTGGGAGATAAAACATCATTCTGTACTTCACAGATTCTATGAGGAAAGCTGATTAAACACCAAGATATTCGGTTATTACAGCCAGCAATCATGGAGACAGGACTTTAGTAAAAGGAAAGTTTTTCCATCAAGTGCAGACTCACCAGGTAAAACTTCTCCTTCCATCATTTCAGATGGTTTCTTCTAGCTTTTGCTGAAGGTTGTTTCTAGCATTATTCTGTACAGCATGTGAGGCTATCTAAAAAGATCAATAAGATCAGTGAACACTAGCAAAATGAGTTCTAACAACACATCCAGACTTATATTTCTCAGAAACCAGACAATGTAGGCATTCTTTGGCTTAGTAGCCAAGAACAGGAAAGCTTACATCTCTAGAAATCATCTCCCTTTGATCATTTCTTGATCAGACACAACAGCTTCCCTCAACTCCATCTAGAGAAGTTGCCTTAACCCTTCCTAGATTTTCTTCACACTGAGGCATATCGCAACATACTGCTGTTCCAAGGTCAGGTATTTTTCTCATAAAACATTTGACTAGAAGAAAAAGAAAAAAAAAAGCAAGGAATATCTGTTGTCCTGAAGATATTTTTGTCCCCTCAGCTGTAAGTTAGAGATTCCTACACATTGTTATGTGTCAACGCAGCTCCTCTCAGCTTCTTCCTAGCTGTATTTCTATATACAGCTACTACCTATACTTATTTTTTGATCTGCATGTTCATTGTTTTGACTGTAGTGTTAGAAATCACAGCCCGTCTGGGTATGGCTTTTTCCTTTATCTGACTACTGTTTATTATGGCTAACGAGAATTTGCCTCAGCATTCTCCCCAAGCTGTGAATGTGGTTATTCAGTCATGATACATAAAGGTAATTTCAGAGATAACCTCAGGTTCAACAAAAAGTACAGGCATTCACTTCATGGACAAAAAAAAAAAAAAAATCTTCAACTGGTGTTGTTCAGGCAACAACATCGACCTACATGCAGTCTTTGGGAGACATCGCTTGGATTCTCTGTGAATAAAGAGCCTTCAGAGCCAGAAACACTCTGTCACGCACCACAAATTAATCTTGCAAGCTCCTCTAGGCAGAGGGGAAGAAACAAAGAAAACGTTCAAGTCCCTTTGCATCACATACACATAATACACAAGTGGAGGAGCAAAAATAACACTAGTATAAACCCTTCATCTAGCAGCTCATCACCTCCATTGGAACTGCTAAAGCAACGACTTTGTGTCAGCTTCATATTGATCGCAGATGGGAATCGGTTAACCATTTTCCCCTCACAAAGATTCTCGCCATGAAACTGCGAGCATTTTTGTGATAAAAAAGTTACTTGCTCAACAACACAAAAGCAGCTTAGCTTCAACAGTCCTGAAAATTAGGCCGCTAACTCCATTGTGCCTCAGCCTATATTCAAAACTCACTGCATTCAAAAGAATTAGAAATGTCTATCTACTGCTCAAAATGATACGTGTTGATTTTATGGAGGTTTTTTTGCTGCTGTACAGTCATAATAGCATAGGTATGTCTAGATATTTGTAAAATTTATTTCATATATTCCCTAAAAGTTAATGGTGACCTTTTGCAGTAGGCTAGTATAAGTTCAGTATCTACAGACTTTTTTTTTTTTTTTTTTTTTACAGAGCGCTGCAGAGGCATTCTCGAAAGAAATGCAGACATTATTGATGAAATTCACATCATCAAAATACATGAAGTGTTACACTGGAGAATACTGTTAGGTTGTAAGATCAGACAGGCACAGTTGGCCAATAATTAATATCACTCCACTCACAAGCGCATGCGTGTGTATATATTGAAAATTAGCTATATGCATAAAATGTTTAGATCTTGCATAATATCAATTTCAATATAAAGTAATATATACTATAAATAATTCTCTGCTGCAATGATAATGGCTTCCAGTTAGACCTCATATACAGTAAAAGCTTATGCCTGTGCCAAAGCACATATAAGCACTTCTATGTTAAGTGAATACAACACTGTATCAGCAAAGCGTTTGAGAGCCGGCAGGCCCTGGGTTCTCAAACATCTTTGAATCCAAGCTTGTTTTACACCAGTTATATTGGCAAAATTTTGCTTTTAAACCAAAGTCTTGACCTTTCTACAGCAACAAAACTTTCTACTGCATGTTGCCATTTTCAAAGATAGGCAGAAATAGTCCTTTGTGTAGCAGGTTCACGGAAAGGTATTCCAGTTCATTTTCAAGTGAAATACAAACCTATTTTCCCAAGGAAAGCAGTGAAATGCCAAGGGTAGGGGAAATGGTTACTGCTGGCCCTCAATAAGATGATGGATGTCTACTACGTGAAGCTACATAGCTGGGAAGGTGTCCCCAAGACGTGTTTAGGACAGCCTCTAAAAAGTACGAAGAGTGATAATATACTGTTTCAACATCATAACTAGGCCCTACCTTATACAACCTGTCCTGCTGGTTTCAGTGGTCTGGTTGGTTTTACAGCGCAAGCCTTCTGGCCACCCTCCAGTATGCTCAGATTCCCAAAATGTGTTCAGCCCTGTCTCTTTGGAAGGAGAAGCAGCTCTCTGAAACAACAGTACACTCTTGTATGAACACATAAGTGCTGGAAACAGAGACAGCCCAGCAGAAGGGCACACTTTCACCTCTCCCTCACCACGTTTCCACACTTCTGGGTTTTAGCAAATGTTTCATCTTCATGACCATAACATATTTAGAATTATCCTTGATGACTGAAGAACAGGACCTCACACGCACCTGCTGCCTTCCCTTGACTTTCGATTCAGCAAAGCTTTAACTAAATCCGATCATTTAAGTAATCATGACATTAACATGGACGCTTGCCACCACCATGTTGCTTACTCTTCTTGTATCCCCATCAGGTCCATTTAACTTATAGCATCTCTGAGATGAGGACTAATTATTGCTTTGTGTTTGCACTTCAACATGATTGAGCCCTACTTATGAGCGTTTAAGACAATAATTGCATACTTGTATAAATTGCCACAGAGACAATTCAGGCACAACTACTTTTCTTCAGTGCATGTAAAAATCTCACTGTGCTGTTATTTGAAAAACAAGATACAGCATTGAGGAGAATAGGAATTAGCAAATATATATATATATATATATATATACACACAAATATTGAAGTCCCTGTCTAAAAACCTAGCATCAAGTTTTCATGCCTAAGCCTGTTCCTATCAGAACCAACTCTCCATTGAAGGCAGAAAACAATTAAATGAAGTGCATGAAGTAGCCATCCTTGAATTTTTGGTTGAAGATGAAATTCCATACAATTTTTATTATTTATTTCCCACTATTTTGGGTTGAATTAACTTAGTATTTGCAAGATGTAGGCATCATTTGAGTCTACACTAGAAACTCCATCTGATCTCGCCTCAAGTATCAAACACGATCAAGTCCCTACTGTTTTTCCAGGGGAGCAGGTTTTTGCATGGAAAATAAGTAAAAATGTCAGTAGCTCCAGTTTCACCCAATACTTCTTATAAATGATGGTATATGTTAACGGGACACAAGCTTTCCGAAGAGTTCATGATAGAAACATTTCAGCGTTCATGCATCAGTGTTTCAAATTTATTTCCAGTAGCATCACAACTGATTGTTTGTTGCGCTCTCCATCAGACTACGAAGAGTTGTGCTGGCCTAGTTTTGGGTTTTTCCTAAAGCAAAGGACCTGAGAAAAAGTGGATATTTTGATCTAAAATAAATATAAATTATCTAAATTTAAAGTAAATCTAAATCTAAAGTCAATATAATACTGCACAAAACAACTATGAGACAGTTAAAGTGACACAGATTATTAAATTAACCTTCCTCAACACCCATGAGGAAGGAAAGCTGGGCTATCAAGATCAGCTATAATTGTTTAATGTGGATAAAACCCAACAATTCATAACTGATCACATAACTCACAGTTTGTGTGCAAATGTTACTGTGCAATACCTACATGAAATAGGCTCTATT
Organism: Larus michahellis; assembly: GCF_964199755.1. NCBI lineage: Eukaryota > Metazoa > Chordata > Aves > Charadriiformes > Laridae > Larus > Larus michahellis. Next base: position 66,258,729 of record NC_133900.1, on the reverse strand, counting down.
GATATATTTTGACGATCCATAATCTATTTTTTGTAGTAATTGTTTGGAGAGAGGGGGTTTAAACTACAGTTTAACATCTTAGAAATGCCAAATCAGAATTTCAACAACTTAATATATTCTTGTACTAAACACACCAGTATTCTCAGAGAACAGGAGAAGGTTTCCTTAATTTCCTGAGATGTTATAGATTAAGACATTAAAATTTCATGGGAAAGCGTAACTGTGCCCCCTTGTGTGCATTAGTAACATCATACGCCAGGTCTCAAACACACTACGTGCTTCTCCGCCGACTTAGTTTTCAGTTTCTGAAACTTTTCATAGAATTTGGTTAACTCTGGGAATAATTCCATAATGAGCAGCACAAATGTGACAGATAAGAGGCAGCAAAGGGAGAGGCACTGTAGGCCAGCCCTCCATCCCTACCGCTCATGAGCGCTGTTTGCCCATGATACCCTCCAACACCGCTCATAGGCAGAGGAAATTAAAAAGTTGAATTCAGGCTGAAGGGAAGAACTAAGTACAATACGCCTGCAGCACAAGACTCATTCAATATCACTGCCCCCAGGCCAGCAATGTTGGGGAACAATGCTACCGGCAGTGCTTAATGCTGCCTTTAATATGCTTAGCATAAGCCTTTTTTTTCTTTTTTTTTTAAATAGGCTATACCGTGTGAGGAGGTTTGTTTTTTTTTTTAATTAACAATAATGGAGCACAGTCTCCAGCACTCCAAAGAGTCTTTCCAAATAACGAGGAGTAGTTGTGTTGACAGCCTCTGAGCTTTTCTAACGCAGTGAAATAAGGTAACTGCTGTCATTGGAAAATGACGTTGGCTGCAGTATTCTGCTCTGTCCGCAGGCTGGGGTACTCCTCAGAAGGGACCTACTGAAGATCTTCAGGCAAATTTGTTCCCCGTTCAGAGTCACATGCCTAAATACCACTTAGATTAAGTCAAAAGCAGAAGTTATTGGTTCTCTCTGCTTTTAAACAAGTTAATTTTGAGGTATCACATGGATGAACAGAGTACAAAAAAGTCTAGCTGGATAGAGCACTGGAGTTCTTTGTAGACAAGCTAGATTCCCAAATAATTTTAAAAAAGGATTTCTAATTTCACGGAATCACGGAATCTTCAGAGTTGGAAGGGACCTCTAGAGATCATCTAGTCCAACTCCCCTGCTAGAGCAGGATTGCCTAAAGCACATCCCTCAGGGCTGCATCCAGGCGGGTCTTGAAAATCTCCAGAGAAGGGGACTCCACAACCTCCCTGGGCAGCCTGTTCCAGTGCTCTGTCACCCTCACCGTAAAGAAGTTTTTCCGTGTATTTGAACGGAACTTCCTATGTTGTATGCCTACAATTTAGGCAATAAGCTTTAATTGTATAAAAATCATGTGTTCTATACAAAGCACACAAAAAAAAACCACACCACAACAACAAACGTTTAGAAGGTTTCACTGTGTAAAGTGGGAAATAGGGGGTTTTTTTGTTCCCTCCCTCTTACCACCAGAATATTTATACTCTTGGTACAGTGTGACAGAGCAGTACCTTAAAACAATAAGTAGGATATATTTTTAAATCAGTTGTATTTGAGTACTGACTAGGTGTGACTAGTGTACAAACTCATCACAAGTGTGGGTGTCCAAATTGTTGGTCTGCAGGAGAAGGGAGTCTCTCCAGATGATTGCTTGGCCTTTGTAGGAGGTTAAAGAACATGTTAGACCCTTTTCCCACCCACATATTCTGTTCTCCCTGTTGCTGGTTTTCTGGTTATCATAACCAATAACGACTTAACTGCAGGTTAAACAGCATTCCCGGTTATGGAAATAACATTGCAAATATTGGGATTAAGGCAAAGGATACAAACTTGTAACCCCAAAATTTTTCAAAGATACTACCTAGGAATTGTGAAAACACATGTAAGTATATTCTCACATACAGACACATGCACACAAGAGTGAAGGTGACACTTAAAGCCACTGACTTTCAGAAGGAATAGTATCTGACCCTTGAAAAAGGAAGAAAAAAAAAATTCTGAAAAAGCACGTGACATTAAAAACACATTACCAAGCTACAGACACAGTAGCTGCACTAGGTCATTGGTATGTTCTCTTTTCTGTGAATATAACCTGTGTAGTCTCTCCAAAGACACTCACCTGCCTCTGGGCGTAAGTTGTCCCCCCTGCGCTTTGCGACCAACCACGTGTGCTGCTTCAGGAGGTTCATTTGAGACGCGGAGACCCATAGAAACCAGAGCGAACCGTGCCAGGTAGGCTGCTTTTGGGGCTTACACTGGGCTGCTTTCAATCTGCCCCGCTGTTACCTTCCCCATTCCAGTAACCATTATAGACGAGGAAGAACGTAAAGGGAGAAAAAACCCTGAAGCCTACAAAACAAAAATTAACACAATAGCAAATATAGGTCTGCAGAGCAGGGAGGGCGTCATTGCCAGAAATGGAGGAACCGAAGACAAATTCAACCATCCTAAATATTAGGAAAGATAGACTTCTTTGCTGTCTAAAATCCTTCCACTCCAATTACTACAAATAAATATCGTATTTTAAGAATCTGTGCAGATGAAGGGCATGGAAATTATTTTTGTAATCAGATCTTGAAATGTTTGGGGGTTTTTTTTCCATGTTGATTGGACACTTAAGATTCAGATGGACATGGTGCTGTGCCATCTTGTCTAGTCCATGCTTTTGCTGAGAAAGTTTGGACCAGATGATCCTTGAGGTCCCTTCCAACCTGGAATTCTATGATTCAAGAATTACCACAGGCCTCTTCACATAAAACATCAGGTATTCATGTGTATTACTCAGCAGACACTATAAATGCTAACAAACTTCTGAAATACAGGCAAATTGGTATTGAGCTACATCAAGAGAAGCTTAAAAGCCTATTTCAACATGTAACGGAGAGAGTTTTAGCATATTGAACAAACTTTAAAAATCCCATTCTTGTGCTGCACGCAGAAAAAACACCCAGAAATTACTCCCTGCAGCCAGAGAGTATGCTTTGATAAGAGTTTTATGTGGCTAAGCATGGTTTAAGATGGAATAGTCTTTTTTTCCGTATAATTTTCTGTTTCTCTCCATTCTCCCTCCACCCCAGAAGTTCATTTTCAAGCGAATCAAGAGTAGTTTTCCTTCGAATTGGATTTTAAACACTCATTACAATTCTGTTAAGTAAGACTGCAAGCACAAGTGCTTCTCTCAGTCAGAAAAATCTGTTGTGAGAAGTAAAATTTTAAAACTGTTAAGTTCTTAGGTAGCATCTTCACTTGAATTGCCTTTTTTGAAGAAAAAAAAGAAAAAAAAAAGAAAATTCCATAACTCCTGAAAATCCAGTCTGCATTCACTCTGCTCAAGGATCTCCAGTCCTTCCAATGCATGCCACCTATCCAATCTTGACTTTGCCATTTTCAATCATTGATAATGTTCCAGTGTCAATCATTCCTCAAAAGCAGATGAATGATGCATCTGCGTGGATTTTGAAGCAGGAGGTTGTACCTTTTATTAGCTGTGAGGTGATCCTCCTCTCCCAAAAACCTGATACCTCACTGGGTCTTAGGCTGAAGTTAAACGGTCTCTTACATCAGTCAAGGAATCACAGTTAGCACTTTGAAAGCAGATCCCTTGACTCCTCTCCTCCATATGAGGATAAGAATATACTAGCTATATCCTAAGATTCTGGTTATTATTTGCTCCTGGAAGCTGGTTTTCTCAGCTTTACCTTCTTTAGAAGAGCTGTAAATGGACAAACTGTGTTCTTGTAATATGAAACAAATCCTATTCTCACTTCCCTTTAAAGAAAAACTGTCCCTTAAAATGCAAGTAAAGACACAGCCATCTGCTCTCTCTTCTCCCAGACAGAGAAAAACACTTTGGGCCAAAAATACACAGGCAAATCAGGCATTTAGGGTCTGGGCAATATCTCCATTGTATGGGAGAAGGACAGGCAACGCTAGCAGAATAACAGTCTGATTCTCAGGACTGCCTTAAATGAAGAAAAGACTCATCAGATTGCCAGTGGCTGCACGAGGAAGACCAGACCCTCCCTCTTCTTCAAAATGTAAGGAGAGTTAACGTCCCATAAACAGCACATTTTAAGGCCAAAGCTCTAAGGTAACTTTAGCTAGGGACATGTTTTAGGTAAGCCAACAATGATGAAATGTAACAATTCATAACTAAGCCATATTCCAGCATGCAAACTCCATTGAAACAACTTTAATTCCAAAATATTTATTTTTATTCTCCCTGAATCACAGATTTCTCACACCTCTCTTTCCTCTGCAGGTCATACCAGATATAATGCTAGAACCACCCCCTAAAACGGCCCATGCTTCTGTTAAAATATGTTTTCTAGGGAGAAAAGCCTCAAATTGAGGCCAAAAAAAAAAAAAACCACCTTCTGAAGACTGACTTCTCTCTTTTGATTAAAAAGCAAGATATTTGAGCTAATACTTTTTACTAAATTGTCTCCAGGTTTTGTCAGTGGAACTACAGCAGCCCCACCAGTCACCTGGCTTTAGCTTCTGGAAGCAGCCCTCGCTGGGCTTCTCCCAAGGGGCTCCACGGCATCAAGGTGGCTCCCCAGGGCGGGCAGACAGAAGCACAGCACATCGGTTTCAAGAAGCAAGGGAAATCGTTTCAGTCACTGTGTCCGAGTACAACGCACTGACAGGATATTGCTAAAGGAAAATGAGGAAAACATTGATACAGAGGAAGGTCAAAACACACACACTGACATCTCAGAGAGAAGCAAAGCCAGTTTTTCTTAATGCCATGTTAATAAGGGTGGAATAGATACCGATACTGTTTGCAGCTCAGAAATAAAATTGTGTGCAATACTTGGTAAAGTGGTGGGTGTAAAGGTTTCACTTATGCTTTCTCCTGGATAAAATGCAAAGTCAAAAACCTTTTGTAAGATAGCTTCATTAACATTAAAAAGATGTAAAAGTATGACATTCTTCTAGTACAGAGAGCAGCTACAAGGGTAGTAACCCTCACCTCCTGAGCATCGCTTTATGTCACTTGATAGCAAACCCCTGTGGAAAACACATTAAACAATATTAGCATAGAACTCCCCGCTTCACAGAGAAGAGAATCTCCTCATGGTGACTACAGCAAGCTAGAAGAAAAACGATGTCGCAAAAGGTGACCTCTGAATAGTTTTATAGAGAAGTGATAATATAAACCTATTCTCCCAAAATAGAACAGCACAAGAATCGCAGTTACAAGCTAAAGAGGATTAGTTCAATTGTCCTAGAGCAAGGAGAAAGTGTTTTGTTTAAAATTAAGAGACTACAAATTAAGAAATATGATTTCGTTAAGCAGAATTCAGTTTTGTATGACCTTTCCCATTGACAACAGGGTATGAGTAATCTATAGAAACACCAGTCTTGTCATATCAAGCAGTGCATAGCAACATTAATGCCGTAGACCTTCAAGACTCCCTAATGATAAATGGGTACGTTGCAGTTGCACTAGTTAGCATGCAGAGTGCCAAAACCCCCTGAGAGTCAAAATATTCCCACAAATATATATCACCGATTACAGTTTTGTAAAGTAAACACAACAAATTTCTAACAAACAAATTGAGCAATTCAAGGCAGTCTTCAATTTCATTCAGTAACGGGGTTGATTTATTTTTTTTAGAAGCGGTAAGAGTACAAATTCTTACCAGTTTTAGTCAATAAAAAGCTGTTTTTACAGTCTATAGAAATGCTAAGCTTGTAGGCTTTAAGGATTTATACATAAATAAAGCTGAAGCTCAAAAACAGGCAAAGTATTCTTCCATTCCTGTTTAAAAATATTTAAGAGTCTTTGAGCCAAGTTGACTGGCAGTTTTTTCATAAATTCAAATATTCATTTTTTCCTGAAACTTTTACATCAAATATTTTGGTTATTTAAGCTTCCTTTTGCTTTTCACACTTAAAAAAACCCACAGCCTCAGCAGCATGGTTTTCCTATCATTTAATATTTTCTAGAACAAAAGAAGGGTGTTAAGGGATGTTGGGAGCAGCAGCCACCTCCAGCAGCTCCAGCCCAGGACCGTCCTGCTCAGTGCTGGTGCCTGCGGTCTCTGCCCAGGCTGGGGGACACGGCTGCTGCTTCTCCCGTTGCACGTTCAACCAGCAGCGAAGCTGCACGTGTGTCCCAGAGACACAGGCAGGGGCACACGCTCAGACCGTGGTGATCAGGCACAGGGCTCAGTCGGACAAGAGTGTTGAGCAGCCCCGTTTTACAAGGGACCAACCCATTTATACCCCTTTTTGTCTATGCCCCCTGGACTCCTTCCTGATCCCCCAGGAACTGCACATTCCCCCATCAGTTTGTGGAGTTCCACCGACGCCCTGCAACATCCTGGACCCTCACCTTTGCATCCTATCCTTATCCGTTTGCCTGCAGTTTCCTGACAGCACATCAATTGCTGCTTGTTTCTTGTCTCTGTCCCATTATGTTTGTCTGTCAGGTCTGTGGCCCTGTATTTTGGTTATTGCTTCCTCCCTTCTCCTTTTCATCACATTTGACAAAGTCCTTGAACAGATAATCTTACAGAAATAAATGTTCCCCGGTTCCCCCACACCCTTTATCAGTTAGTGTGACATACCCCTGCATGCTCCCACGTACCCTTACAGACTTCTGATTGAATCACAGAATGGTCGGGACTGGAAGGGACCTCTGGAGATCGTCTGGTCCGACCACCTGCCAGAGGAGGGTCACCCAGAACAGGTTGCACAGGAACGCATTCAGGTGAGTTTTGAATGTCTCCAGGGAAGGAGACTCCACCACCTCTCTGGGCAGCTGTGCCAGTGCTCTGCCACCCTCAGAGTAAAGAAGTTCCTCCTCATGTTTAGGTGGAACTTCCTATGCTCAAGTTTGTGCCCATTACCTCTTGTCCTGTCCCTGGGCACCACTGAAAAGAGCCTGGCCCCATCCTCCTGACACCCACCCTTTAAGTATTTGTTAAGTGTTGATAAGGTCCCCCCTCAGCCGTCTTCTTTCCAGACTAAAAAGACCCAAGTCCCTCAGCATTTCTTCATAAGAGAGATGTTCCAGTCCCCTAATCACTGAAGTCAAGTGAAATCAAGTAAAAAATGCACTTCAAAAGGATCCATGGATAAATTGCCATGGGAATCTTCCACCTTCTATTTTTGCTTCTGGTGTGCTCAGACAAGGACTGTATTCATACTCGTGTAGAGAATTTATACTCCCTGCATTTACAAAGTGGCTCCATTTTATTTCAAAGAATCCTTCAGGGAGGAAAGTTATACTCAGTGTGAGTAAAGGGTGCTTTCAACTCAAAATACAAGGCAGATTCTACTGCAGTATGCCAATCTTAGAGGAGGAGGAAAAAAAAAAAGAAAGCCTAGCTACTCCACAAACTGAAGGCAAGAATTTAGTCAACAATTCCGCTTTCTGAGAGAGGGAGGAAAAAAAAAAAATTACACTTTTTCCAAATTTGAGGAGAGGTTTGCAAGTCAATGCTATAGCTGCTTCACTCTCTTTTTAAGCCGCTAAAAATGTAGAAATGTTTTGGTCAAACATAGCATAATTTTGAACGAAAGCTTAATGCTTCTTTCCCTCGTGTTCCAATAGTTACAGTTACGTGCCCAGCTAACGCTCCCCACCTTGCAAAGAAGGGCAACACCAGACTCTGGAGCGGCACCACACAGCAGCGTTTCAAACTTCCACAACAGCAACCCTGCTACAAAACTTAGAACAGATGGTAAGCCCAGTGAGAGGATTTTCCTAAATAGTTTTCATTTGGGAGTAGCAATAACACACTGGCCAAGGGTGGCCAGGGAGTGTAACAATGTGGGCAATGAAAACACATACTAAACAGAAGAACTGGCATTGTTAAAGCTGGAGAAAGAGGGAAAACATGACATCTTTGGAATTCTCTACTCACCTCCACAACTCCAGAAAGAGTTTCTAGATTTCAAATGTCTGATCTCCTAAAGAGTCTAATTCGCCTCTCCCTCCTCCTGAAAGCATTTATTGCTTTGTTTTTCCTGGAATCTAAAATTCAAAAACACTGTCAGGAGGACACAAGAGATGATGCTTAAAATTTATTACGTTGAGTGACAAAGAAATTATGTCCAATGCTCCAAAACAAAGTTATTTGAATTAGAGGATCTAAGGTGGAGCTTTTGACAAAGCGTTAATCTAGATAACCGTGCGATCATCAGACCAGCTCAATCCTTCTAGGCTCTGAAATTGCACCTGACAGACAGAACCCACAGTTGCTCAGCATACACATACCTATTTTTTTGGCTGAAAGAGCTGCTTCCTTACAAACACGTCTAAAGTGCACCAGCTCCCTGTTTAACAGCCATTTTGTGTTAGAATTTAATTCCTCCATATGCAAAGGATTTGACATAACACTGTTGGAAAGATTAACCCTTCCCCCAACCCTCCCCTAGGAAACTATACACCCGTGGCAGTTCATACACATACCCAAAAAGTTGCTCCAAGTATCAGCGTTTCACTGCAATTACACTTTACAAAACATTCCGCGGCTTCTAATTGAGTCAGGCGGTTTTTAGGAAGAAAAGCTTTTTTTTTCTTCCCCCCTTTTAAAAAAACACCACAGCTTATGAATTCTACCTGCTTACTGATAATTTTGACACTATTGGAAAAATAAGGCAGCTGATTTAAGAAACAAGAATTATTCGCACTGAGGAGGTATACATCATTAACCATTTTTTGTTTCTTAATCTATTCTTCATGTGCTGTAGATAGAACAATTCTGCCACCTAGAGTAAAATCCAGGACTAAGATAAAAAGATTTTGGTGAACATGCACTATCTGCTTGACTAATTTGAAATGGAAGACATACCTTCTGTGGCAGATAATTAAATGTAAATATTTTAGGTTTATTCATCTTTTTAAATCATGCTACAAAATATTTAGGAGGCTGCTTGCTATCAAAATCAGCAGCACTGCCAGAGAACTAGGTGAAATATATGATAAATAAAGTTGAAATAATTTACATTTTTATTGGCCCTTTCATTACACACATCTCCAAACATTTCCAAAACTTCACAAAGTAGTTATCCATTTCCCCATATAAGTGGGACAGAATTCCCTTAACAAGGTTTTAAATTAGGAACTGGTTTATTTGGGCAAATAAGGAAATTGTAAGCCGATTTAACAGAAAAATGGTTCCAGTTTATATATATCTACCTCCAACATTTCCAAATATTTCTATTTCTGAAGCCAAAAACTGCTGCTAGTTGATATGTAAAACACTGTCCATTAGCTGGGAGGGGAAAGGTGAGGCAACGGCAAGGCGGAGCCATTCCTTACAAACAGTTGATGATCCTTAGTTTAATTTATATAAAAGCTAGGATTTTAGCATCTTATTAATATGAATTAAGGCATCTACCTCCAATTCTCCAGCTCACGAGGGTGGAAAAACTGATGCCTCCTTGGATATGAATCTGTGGTTTTAAAGATTCAGATAAATTTAAAGCAATAAATCATCCTATTCTGAGGGCTGAAAGGACATATGCTGAGCTCTTCCACGAGCAGTTATGTCAAAGTACCAAATAGCACATAATTTTTCCTCCAGCGACTGAAAGACATTTGTCATTGTGGTAGATAGAGATTTACTTCCAACTAAACAGACTAAAAATATGATTTTCTTCCTCTAGGTTCTGTCTCAGACAGAAAAGAACACCCTATGGAAGGTATACAAGGTTAATCCCCCAGCTCACCAACTGCTGGTCAAAAAGGCACGGACAAGAATTCCCTTCAGGGGCAGGTTTTGGATGTAACCTCTGGATCACAAAGTCTTTAAAATATTTGTTGCTAGAAGCCAGGAGGGTTTGCCAGATAAAGCATCTGTCTTTTTCACAGTTCTCTTCCTTAAACACCTGCTACTCCTGGAGACTAGATAGTGAGATAGCTGGACCTTGGCACGACCCACGATGGCCATCCCTCATGTGGTTGGTTTTGTGATAGGAAAAGCACCAAGAATTAGTTGTTGCTGGAATTAAAAATAGCCTGTGCTTATTGGCAATAATATGTTACACCGGATGCACATAGCACACTTCATCTGAGGATCTAAGTGTTTTGCAAACATTAATTAAGCTCTGCACTGCTGTTATGATTCACAGAATGCCATTATCACACCCAAGGGATGCAGGAAAGAAAGGCATTGAAGCAAAGTATAGGGAAGCAAGCCCTTGAAAGCACAATGACTCTGGTTCCATTTCAGATCACATCAACCTACATCCACCCCAGGACAAAGAAAGTCAAGTCAAGGATTACTCAGAACAGAGCATTTCATTTTTACATGATTTGTGAAGCACGGGTGCTTTAAAAAGGACTTGTTTCTTCTGACCATTCTTTCTTTTCTTGTCACTTGAGAGATTATATATTAACATTTCCCAGTCCTTTTATTATTTCTGTTTATTCTGATCTCTTATCTTCCTAACCCTGAGTACATTCACCTTTCTTGTCAAATTTGCTAGTCTTGACCTACTTCCAATTATTTGTCCTTTGAGTAGCACATTTCCTCCAAACACCCTATCCCTCACAGTCTTTCTTTCTTCTTTCACTTGACATTCCCCCCACAAGTCAGAGACATTTTCCTTTCTCAACCTTTACCACATTTCTCAATACTGCACTGATCATTTCTGACTCCCTGGGGAGCAAATCGCTTTCTATTGCTAGGAGCAGGGAGTAAATAGGCATAGCGAATCTCGGGAGCAGAGAGCAGCAACCAGCATTCATTGTCCTCCACTGCTTTCTTCTCACCTCCATTAAAGCAGAAACACACTGAAGGACGTGTCCTCAGAGTTTCAAAACTGGTGCGTTTTGTGTTCTGATAGGTCTTTGTAGCATCAGTCATGGTATCAGCAGGAAACCAGCACAACTGAGCCCCTCACTGAAATGCCTGTACACTAACACTCACAGCACGCAGAACAGACGTCAAGACTTAGATGTCTACAAGCAGTTGCAGGGCTATGATTTCTTTGGGACCACGGAAACATGGTGGGATAGCTCACACAACTCAGCTACTGCAACGGGTGGATATAAGGCATGATGATGAGGAGGTGGAGATGCCCTTGATGTGAGACCACTGCAGGGATGCATGGAGCTCTGCCTGGGGGTGGGTGACAAGCCAGCTGATAGCTTATGGGTCAGAATCATAGAATGGTTTGAGTTCAAAAGGACCTTAAAGATCATCTAGTTCCACCCCCTGTGCCACAGGCAGGGACATCTCCCACCAGACCAGGCTGCTCAAAGCCCCATCCAGCCTGGCCTTGAACACTCCCAGGGATGGGGCATCCACAGCTTCTCTGGGCAACTTGTTCCAGTGCCTCACCACCCCCATAGCGAAAAATTTCTTCCTGATGTCTAATCCAAACCTACCCTCTTTCAGTTTAAAACCATTACCCCTTATCCTATTGCTACATACCCTTGTAAAAAGTCCTTCTCTGGCCTTCTTGTAGGCCCCCCTTTAGGTACTGGAAGGCCGCTTATAAGGTCTCCCTGGAGGCTTCTCTTCTCCAGGCTGAACAACCCCAGCTCTCTCAGCCTGTCTTCACAGGAGAGGTGCTCCAGCCTGCTGATCACCTTCATGGCCCTCTGGGCTCGCTCCAACAGGTCCATGTCCTTGGGTAGATCAAAATTGGCAATGCTGTAGTGAGTGTCTGCTAACAACCCACCTGATCAGGAGGAAGTATTGAATTTTTGCAGCGTTCTTGAGACAACTGAAGAGGCCTCACATGCACAGGCCCTGGTCCTCATGCAGACTTTGACCACCCCAATATCTGGTGGAGGGACAACACAGCAGAGCACAAGTAATTGAGGATGATTCAGGAGTACCAGTGATCAAGCGGCCAACAAGGGGAGATGCTCTGCTGGGCTTTATACTTACAAGAAAAGAACTAGTCAGGGGTGCTGCGATTTAACTCCCATAGGCAGCTCAGTCCCACACAGCCGCTCACTAACTCCCTCTGCAGCGGGATGAGGGAGAGAATTAGAAGGGCAAAAGCGAGAAAACTTGTAGGTCGAGATAAAGACAGCTTAATAAGAGGTGGAAAAAGAGGGGGGGGGGAAACCCCAACAAAACAAAGGAAAAATAAGCAAAAGCAATCGCTTACCACCAGCCAACCGATGCCCAGCTAGTCCCCGAGCAACACCAACCCCTGGAAAACTCCTCCCCAGTTTTATTGCTGAGTACTATGTCGTATGGTATCCTTTTGGTCAGTTGGGGTCAGCTGTCCTTGTTGTGTCCTCTCCCAGCCTCTTGTCCACTTCCAGCCTACTCACTGTGGGGGGCAGAGTGAGAAACAAAGAAGGCCTTGACACTATGTCAGCACTGTTCAGCAACAGCAAAAATATTGGTGTTTTATCACCATCACTTTGGTGATCACAAATCCAAAACACAGCACCATACAGAATGCTATAAAGAAAATTAACTTCATCCCAGCCAGGCCCAGTACAGAGGGTGTGAAGGCTGGGGGCAGCCTTGGCTGCAGCAACCATGAGGAGTGGACTTCAGGATCCTGAAAAAGGGGTCCAGGAAAGCTGATGGGTTCAGCAACTTGCTTGGAGGAGTCACACAGGGTATGGTCCTGGAAAAAAGAGGGGGTTCAGGACAGCTGTGGTTTGTTCTTGTTTTTTTTTCCAAGGATTGCCTCCTCCAAGCTCAAGAATTGTCCATCCCAATGTGCAGAGAGTCTGGACACCTGCACAGATGAACAGGGAGCTCCTGACAAAACTCATCTATCAAAATGAAACATAACAAGAGATGGTAGCAGGGACAGGTGACCCAGGAGGAATATGGAGACACTGTCCAAGTGTGCAGTGATGGGGTTAGGTACACCAAAGCCCATCTGAAGCTTAATCCAGTAAGGGACATAAAAGGCAACAAGAAAGGCTTCTACAGGCATATCAACAATTTAAGGAAGAATAGGGGCAGCATGGGCCTGCTGAATGGGACACACAGCATATGGTGACACACAGAATGGATACAGCTAAGATACTCGATGCCTGCTATGCTTTGGTCCTTACTGGCAAGATCTGCCTTTCAGGAATCTCAGGTTCCTGAAATGAGCAGATAAATCTAGAGCAAGGGAAATTTACTGCCAGTAGAGACGGGATGCACTCACAAGTGCTGAGGGAGCTGCTCAATGTCGTAATTATCTTTGAAAGGTCATGGTGATTGAGGAAAGTTCCTGAGGACTGGAAGACAGTAAGTGTCACATCTTTCAGACAGGCAAGGAGGAATATCTGCAGAACTACTGGCCAATTGATCTCACCTCAGACCCTGGCAAGGCGATGAAGCAAATAATCCTGGAAGCCATTTCCAAGCACACGAAGGACAGAGAGGTGATGAGTCAGCATGAACTTACAAAGCAGGAGTCACGCCTGAAGAGCCTAATAGCCTTCCACAATAAAGCAATGAGCTCAGCGGGTGAGGAGAGAGCAGTGGATATGGTTTATCTTGACTTTAGCAAGGCTTTTGACTGTCTTCCGTAACTTTCTTATAGACATACTGACAAAATTCAGACTAGATAAGTGGACAATAAAATAGATTGAAAACCGGCTGAACTGCCAGGCTCAAAGCAGTTGCTGTGATCAGCAGCACAAAGCCTATCTGGAGGCCAGCCACTGATGTTGTATCCCTGAGGTTGATACTGGGGCCAGTACTGTTTAACCTCTTCATTAATGAATTGGAAGATGAGCATACCAACAGCAAGTTTACTGATGATAAACGATGGGGAGGAGCGGCTGATAAACCAGACGGATATGCTGTCATTCCAAGGGACCTCAACAGCCTGGAGAAAGGAGCCAACAGGAACCTCATAAAGTTCAGAAAAGGGAAATTTCAAGGCTGGTATTTGGGGTAAAATAACCCCATGCACAAGCACAGGCTGGGGAGCAACTGGAAGGAAAGCAGCTCTGCAGAGAAGGGCCAGGGAATACAAGAAATTGGATGCAAGTCAGCACTGTACCCTTGAAACAAAAACCAACAGTCTTCCAGGAGGCACTTGAAAGAACCTTTCCAGCAGGTAGAGGGAGATGATAGTTCCACTGTTGATACACACCGTAAGTGCTGTAACCAGTCCTACACTCCCAAGTACAAGAGAGAGGTGGACAAACCAAAGCAGCTCCAGCACGGGGCCATGAAGATGATTGCAGAACAGGAACATCTGAAGAGTGGCTCAAAGAGCTGAGATTGCTTTAGTTGGAGAAGAGAAGGCTCAGGGGGACCTTATCAAAGTGTATCAATACCCAATGAGAGCAAGACTAAACCAGACTCCCCTCAGTGATATGCAGTGAAAGAACACAAGGTAACAGCCATAAATTCAAATAGGAATTTCCATTCAAAGAAAATGCTGTTTTTTTACACTGAGGCAGATCACACACGGGTACAGGTTGCCCAGAAAGACACTGTGGGGTCTCCATCTGTGGAGATACTCAAAACCAAACTGAACACAGTCCTGAGCAACCTCTTGTAGGTGACCCTGTCTTCAGTAGGGGTGTTAGATTAGACAGTCTCCAGTGGTTGGTTCCTTCTCATCCTAAAACTTCTGTACATTTGTGCCTCTTCCTTCCCTCCATCATGTCACTTTATGAAACAACCTGTTTAAGATGAAGCAAGGTCAAACCTGCTTTGTATATAATACTCCTTCCTGGCTTTTCATTTTAGTCGCCACTCACTTCCCCCTTGCTCCCCCCGGCCCCGAAAATGAATAGATTACAGTATCCTGAAAGACAGAGCAGAGTTTAATGTAGCTTTGAAAATCAATACTTTTCTTTGCGAGAGAAAATGCTTAGCTCTCAGAAGAGTTTTATCCCTTAATCTGGTGAATTACTAATAATATCTAGAATTCAGAATAGTGCTTTCAATTAACAGAAGCTTAACATTCATTCAGCCCTTTGCAGGAAGCCTGCCACTATTACTTTTATTTTACAGAACAATTGAACTGCCTAATTAAAAGTCACAAAGCAAACAAGTGACAGTAAGAACTAGATTTCAACTTTCTGTCTGAAACTTAATACTTTATGATATCTGTATGCATTCATTAAAGGAAAGATCCAAAGCTACTACCTTTGTCGATACTCACCTTTGAAGGGCCAGAAAACAACAGAAATCTTTCACTTCAAAGTGATAATACACAAAACAACAGAATTTTTTCATTGGAAAGATTCATTACTCTAAGGTGTTAGGCGGAATTTATATGGACCCTTAGCCATATATTTATTTTATGCATAGCCATATATTTATTTTATGCATATATATATATATATGTATGCATATACACACAGTTAGCTGAAGCTGAGTTTGTAGTGGAAAACGTCAATTCTCTTTTAAGGAAGTTGTTTCCTGGGGTTTTTTTTCCTGTCTTTTTACCGTGAAGATTGCTGTCCTAGGCAGGAGCTACTTCATTTAGACTGAACCTGGCTGAGCTGCTCTGGGGTGGGTCCTGTCAGGTGAGGCCCTCAAAACGCACAAAGCACAATCAGTAGCAGTCTAAGCAGAGCGATCAAACACTATCTTGGAGTGTACTGGGAAAGCTCGGCTGGGGCTGCTTTATCTGGCTGCCGAAACAGAAAAGAACAAAGTCCTACTGGTTCATTAAAAGCAGCTTTGAAAGACCTGTAGTTTTCGTAGAGTATTTCCAGAGCAGCCATCACACCACATAAGATGAAGTGGGCTGCGTAAAGAAAGGTTCACGAAGCAAACTTCTTCACACTTGTAAGAAAGACATTACTGCTATGTTTTACCGCTGAAAAACAGAAATAAAGAACACCACACTACCTCATTTTCCACTAAGGACAGGTAAATTATTTGCAATAGTGCAGAGCATACGTAATAGTAAGTTATATTCTTATGCTATAAAGATGCAAAGTTCAGTCTCGTACACAACAGCCATTTTCTATATATTCCTACAGTGCTGTGGAGCACTAAAACAAAAAAAACCAAACCAAAACAAAACAAATCAGTAATTAAGGTTTTGTTTGCACTTCCACGATGACTTCGCAAGAATTTGCTAGTTTCAGCTGACCACATCGTACTACCAGAGATGGGGGCAGAAGTGTAATAGAAGCATTAGTAATAATCTTATTGGAAGACGCTCAATTTGGAAGAAACACACAAAGTAAGTTGCATGAGCCATAATTTCAAGTTGGAAAGCATATGTAGCACTATTTAAGTGTTTCAAATTTATAGGATACTATTTTAAACCAACTTAAAAACCAAAGGTATTGGTAAATCTTTCTGGTGTCCATACCAGTAAGCTATAAAAATTCAAGGAGTCTTCCAATTACAGATTCACAAGCCAACAGTATTTTCCTGAAAAGTAATACCAATATAACCTTTGAACTCCTGCCTTTTCTAGTCTTCTCTCCTCCACAGATTCTTCATTGCTCCAACTACACCCTACAGTAGAGAACTGATTTAAGCAGTGTCCTTTGATGCTACAATCCCATTTTCTTGCATGGCAAAGCATCCACTGGTAGAACACACAGATTTCCCTGAAGTCTTCAGTAGGCAAATTATGAATGTGATACATCATGAACACAGCACTAAAACAGTGACTCACCAGTGCAAGACGCTCAAGGAAAAAAAAAAAAAAAAGGAAACAGCGAGTGTTTCCACAGAGTTCAGGCTGCATTTAAAGTGAGGGAACTATTTGTTTTATTTCCAAGTCTTTCTGTTCAAATGAATATTTGAATTCTCCCAAACGGGGAATACAGTAAGAAATAAAAGGCTTTTTCACAAACAGCTAAGAAATTGAGCCGCCTGCCTAGTTTATATAATTCTTTGTAGAGAAGTCATCCTCTAATGTGCATACCAATTTTCCCTTGTGAAAAGGAGCAGCAATAATAACCAACAAGTTGAATGTTAGCATATTTGCGACCTAGCTGTCAAATCAAAATGTGTGAATTACAGTGCTGCTTTCTCCATTGATGTTCAGAATTTAACATATGCCAGCTTACACAGTGCTTGGAGATGAAGAGCATCTTTAAAGGGATGGAAAACATACACCCCCTTCTCCCTCTGGAACAACAGAAGAAAATTAATGTTTGGTTGTAATGCAACAAAATCAATCACAGCTCTTTGATAATAGGTTTGTCTGAGCTCCCCTGGAAAATAGGACACTTGAGAACTCTTAACTACAGTAGATACAAATCCAAAATAGCCTTTGCAGTTGCAGCGAATCAGTGCCAAGGATGAATTATTTCCATAGAAATCGCAGAACAGTTTGCTTCCACAGGAATATGGAAAGACCTGGCAGAAGCCAAAAAGACAAGATGATCATCGGAACTAAAATACATCACCTTTTACCTAAAGCTGTGTATGGCAGGTAAGCAGCACGGGGCAAAGGGTATATCCAAGAGAATCTAGAGAAAGGAACGAATGAATGAGTATGTGTTATTGGGGATCTTAATTTCAATAGCTCTAGATAAAACAGGGGGAGCATAAGCAGCAGAACTGTATTCTCTGCTATACGCTCCGGAGCGAGGCATGGGGAAGTATATGGTCTTTAGCTGTGTTTAGAGAAAATGCCAGCAGGACTTTCTGCTTTTGCACGGCTCCCACATTACAGGATCTCCAGGTATTCCTCAAACTATTCAACATCACATCAGTGAGGGCTCTGAACAGCAGGAGTCTCTTCAGACATGTGGAGGAGCCTGGTTTGGTTTTCTCTTTAGCTTGCTCTAATGCTGAAGAGTTCACTACATCTCTCAATATGTTTGATTCAAAAAGAACAAAGTTAGCTTTTATAAAAGAAATTAACATCACAGCAGCTAATTGTTACCTTGCACAACTGGCCACATTTTAAATGTCTTTATTGCTGTATTTCCTACACACTCAATTCCAATCCTAACATCGCGCATGTTCAAGTTGATTAGCAGCTCAAGACCAAATTCTACATTGGGCTGCCAAGTTTCTTTCCTGAGTTCTGAGTTACATCTAGAGCACTCTAGGGATCAAGTAGTTGACATTTATAACAAATGTTTATCAAAACTGATCATTAAACCACTCTTGTACACTCATTTATACACATTCCATCTTTAATGAAGCTAAATACTGGTAAATCTAGTAAATCTGGTGGAACCTTGAGGTGCCCTCACTGTTCGTATCGGCTATCAAGCATGTTACTCCTTTTAATTTCTTAACTCTTGGCTGCTGTGTCACGAGCACTTTCTTTTGTAGCCCTTTGCAAGAGGAACTACTATGTCTTCCTTTATTCACACTACGTTGGGATGTTGAAGGACAAAGTAATACTATTTTTTTCTTTTCAAGGCTGCAGTAACTAGAGCTCCTTCAGGACTTTTCTTATATTGGCAAAAGTTAGATAGAAAAAGCCTCAATATTTTGGTGAATGAGAATTTTCTCTACCCTCTGCAGAGCCCCAATGACACTAGTATACTTCTCTATTAGCCACTGAGCGGCTACAGCAGTTGCCTCAAACACGCAATCCCTGGCAATGCCCAGTAACTCTGGCCAGACCTGCCAGGAGTGAAGTACTCCAGGCTCAACAAAACAAAATTCCAATTAAAAAAAAAAAAAAAAACCAAAAAAAACACCACCCTCTGAACTTGCAAAAAACCATGAGGTTTGCTCGCAACATGAGGAGATACACTGACAACAGCAAAGCAGCAGAGGTATCCCAGGCCCAATTTAGACAATGGAGGTTGCAGAGATACACTTAAGGGCATAAATTGCACTGCAGAAACTTTTCTTTGTATTACACAAAACAAAAAGAAGCCCGATTTACTACAAAACACAACTTCATGATGAGGTACATGCTGGGAGTGATGGGTTGAGCAGCTTGTCAAAAGAAATCAAGATCACTGATGCACAACTAATTGTTATATTTAGCTACTTTACAGTAGAAAGCTTGTCTTAAAAGGATGTATTCTTTCCTATTTGAAGTTTCCCAACTGAGGTTTTCAGGCTTGTGGGGTATTTTACTTCTACATATTAAATCTGGAGGTTTTGCTGTTTATAAATCTGAAGGCATATATCAAAGCAGAAACTATACCATTAAAGCACACCTGTGGTTGAGCAATTCAGCCATGCCTAAACATACAAATACAAGGACTTTCTGAAGTGTCATGAACCTCATTAGAAAAAGTCCACGTTCAGAACCCCTTTTCTTGTTAGGTACTGGTGATACAGTAACTTATAGCAACTTTCACCAAAACTCAGTGTTTCTTTCTGTCTCTGCTGCTTCTTCCACCCCAGACAGAAATTATTCAAAATCTCTAGCAATGTAAACTACAGTTATCCAGGCTGTTACATGCTCTAACTAAGCAACAGCATACTAAAAAAAGAAAACACTCTAAACACCACAGGTGTTTTTTCTTGTCTAGGTTTAGGTTAGCCATCTATCTTGGAGCATTCCTGGCAGATAAAAATCAGATAAACTCAAAGAGGATGGATTTAGATTAGATATTAGGAAGAAATTCTTTACTGTCAGGGTGGTAAGACACTGTAACGGGCTGCTCAGGGAAGCTGTGGATGCCCCATCCCTGGAAGTGTTCAAGGCCAGGCTGGATGGGGCTTTGAGCAGCCTGGTCTAGTGGGAGGTGTCCCTGCCCAGGGCAGGGGGTTGGAACTAGATGATCTTTAAGGTCCCTTCCAACCCGAACCATTCTATGATTCATGATTCTATATACCACTGGAGATAGAATCTTAACTCTGGTGTTATCTTTATTTATCTTTCACAAACTATTTTATCTAAAATTGCTACAAAAAGATTAATGCATTCTGTAGGTTGAGCAGAAAGCAGAATGGAATCCCCCCCAACCACCCCTGAAATATTTTCATTCACAGTCCTCTTTAGGATTTTATTTTACACCTTAAAAACGGCGGGGGGCAGGCAGGGGGTGGGGGGTGGGGGCGGCAGCGGAGCAGCACACATTTCAGCAGTTACACAGTCTGTGTTTTGAACTTCCCTCATATACACCTCATTTTTCCAATCATTCTTCTAGACTCCTGCATTTCAGAGAAGAAAAAAATAATGCTATATTCTTTCTCCTGTGCCCCTGCCCCAGCCTTTTTCTTCACTCACACATGTATTCAGATCCCTTCACCCACATGCTGTAATTGTAACTTACAATTTCTGGAATATTTTCCTATTGCTAAGCCTCCCCTGTATAAAACCAATGAGAAAAACTGGAGAATGAGGAGCTTTATAAGATGAAAGTAGCAAAAAGAACAAACGGAAATCCAGCACGAGGTTCAGAAATTACTCTCAGAATGCTAACAGCCACGAACTGAAGGATAAGACCTCTTAGAATACAGACAAACCCTGGCCTTCAGAACTTAACTATATTTATATTTTAGATTCACGAGTTCACCATTTAACTTCCTCTTGGAAACACTGGGGAAAAAGTGATAGTTTTAAGTAGAGAAGTAGAAGAGAAATGGGACTGAAGCAGACAAGTGCTGCAGCATCACACGGATAGCAGACTCAGCTAAACTTTACTTGGAATACAGATAAATTCCTTGAATACAGAAATATTTTCTACTCTATAGCTATGGTAGTGGAGACTTAGCACATCCTTACAAGGCACAGGGAATACGGGGAGACCTTTATGAAACTGACCCAGAACCAGCTTAACCAGGAGCATTCTATGCCTAGGAACAGCTCAACACCCAAAGGGTCTTAGAAGAGATTAGCCATCCCGTTTCAACCCTGTTCACATTCTCCCCGAGGGCAAGCAGGATGCTACGGAATTTCACAAGTAATGCCATCACCCAGTGGAACTGGTAAAACTGTCAGTTTAAAGGCCTAAATTTGGCAGGGTAAGGAAATGGACTTGAATTCAATAGTAATCAAAAGCAGTTCACCTAGAAAAAACACCTGACTTCAGTGACTGAGTACCAGCTTGCTGAAGTTGTTAATTAACCAAAGTTCAGTAATATCCCGTGGGATTAGATTGCTCTTTGTTCCACTTGCTTGGGTGCCAAGTCTTGCAGTAAAATAAGGCATTTCTCATAAGCTGTGCTATAATGGCTCAATCAAAATTTGCAGGAGAAATTAATAGTAGGTCCCCAACAGAAAGGTATTTGGCTCTCCAAAGATGCAGAGCTGATTTAGGCTTTGCCAGCCTATATGCTTTTTTCCCCCCTCGATAAACAGCCAACACTGTTTAATCAAGAACACTGAAGACAAACTGAAGTGAAAGCAGTGACCGACTCACCCCCACCAAGTTACCGCTTCTGAACAGGGCTGTATTACACAACTACAACTGAAAATAATCTATAGGATATTGGTAATTGAATCTGTATATGTTTATCAAGGTAAAAGTAACTAATTTATTTTACGCTATAAGTTTTCTAAACCCACTGATCCCATGGTCCACACCTGTATTGTCACTCATTTATCTCACTGCAATCCTGTCACCTCTACACAGGTGGGACTTTTGGTTGCAAGAGAAGCCACTTTTAAAAAGCTATTTTTGATGTACAGCTAGTGCTTCTTCCTTCTCACAGTTGCTACAAGTTATAAGGAATATTAAAGAAAAGCAAGGACTTTTTCTACTTTCTTGGTAGAGCGCCACAGGTTCTCAAACTAATCCTCACGCTCAAAATCACAAGGCTATGCACTATTCCAACAGTCATTTGGAAAGGCTTTTCACCTTGTTTGGAAGAAAAAACACAAAATCCCAAATCTTCAAAATATGAAGCAACTTAAAACTCAGAAAGGCTCTCAAGCAAAAGCAGTAAGGCTCAGGATCTCCAAGCCTAACTGGGGCACGCTCGCTGCCAAACAAAACTGTCTCCACCTTTCCCTTCCCAGTAACATTGCTGTCAAGCTTTAACAGTAGCATGAAGCAAAGAAATACTGGCCAGAATCCTAAGCAGAACAATGAAAATTGATCTCAAGTTTTTTTAAAAAAAATAATAAATAAATCGAAGTTTGTATACTCTGGGAACAGTCTAAGATGAATTAACATTACATAACATTTTCACTAACACAGTTTCACTTTTCAAAATGGAAGTCAGATTTATTCAACATTAAGTGTAACAACACATCAGAAATCAATATCCACTTATAAAATAAAGCAAAGTAACATGAATAAACACAGGAAAATACTGTCCGAGACTCTCCAAGCAGGACATTTCTCATAAGACTCACAGGAAAAAAAAATGATTTTTATATGCAAACAGACTCAATTCCCAAAAACTCAGTTTTTTCCAGTTGTAAAGCAATATATAGCTAATGGGAGGTAAACTAGGAAGGGGAATGAAATGCATCATGCTGTACAACACCAAAGAAATACTCTAACTGCGTTTGTGTACAGCATTAACAACATGCAGTAGATGAGGTTAAAAGCAAGTACAGTGTGTATATATTAGAGAGACAGAAACTAGTCAGTCTGAGGGCTTTGTTTCTTATTTTAGTTCAAGTAATGAAAACAAACAGAAGCTAAGAGCAAATAGAGGAAGAGCAGAATCTGCATGACGGACATCTCTTCCCAGAACAGAGAAGCATCTTAAGTAAGGTTTAAATTGTGCACGTATTTACTTGTCTTGGTCCTCTTCTTGCTATGGCATTGAAACATACCTAGATCCAATGACAGGCTTTATGCAAATATCTACATTTTTATAAAGCTGTAATTAAACAAAACAATGCAAGTCATTCAAATTCCACTAATCTTTTAAGTCAGGCATTAATATGCTGAACACTCACTACAACTCAATGATATTTAAATTAAAAATAAAAACAGGGCAAGACATCTCCCAAATAGCCTTGCTGAAATGTACGGTATTTTAATTATTTTTGTTGCTTGGAGAAGAGCAATGTGAAAATACACATGCTACCAAATTCATTTCATTAAGAACTATTTAAACAATTCTTTTAGACAAAAAGCTGGGATCTTTGTTCTTTCTAGTCGGTTCACAGCCTGACAGATTTCTCTTGCCAGTCTTTTTTTTTTTTTTTAAACAGCAATTTTTTTAAACAAACCCCCAAGATCTCCTATAGCTTTTGTCAGTTATTGAAAAGCAAGCAAGCAGAGCGCACATGCAAGTTATTAGAATTAGATAGCCAAATATAATTAACTACAAAGTTCCAAGCAGTAAATACATCTACATTCCCCTGGGGAGACTCAGTCTTATTGGGAGATGGATTGGAAAGCTGATAAAGAACACAGGTTACCCGGTTCACTTCAGAAGTTCTCTGCCTTCCACCTGAAGACTTCCAGGAATCCATTCTACCACCCAACAGGCTAATAAGCTAGTACAAAAATTCAAGATTTTCATTCTTGTCAGTAAGAATGGACTGATGGCTGACAACGGAAGGTTGACTTTTGTAGGGCTGGACATACTGACCCTTAATTTTAAATAAATTCAAGTCTGAAAACAATTGTGCAGCATTAAGTTAAGATACAAATAAAGAACAAACTAAGGAGAATTTAAGAATGATGACTTTACCACTCATACACAAATTGCACCAGTCGATGCTGTACCTAGTTCAACTGAAGTACAGCAGTACATTTTTACAACAATAGCCAACCATGATCTAGTCTTTAAAAAGCAAATATCTACCACTTATCTATTAGCAATTCTCAGCTAAAAAAAAAATACTGTATTCTAAGCATGAACATGAATCAACTATCAGTACCTGTTTATTTTTGTAACAGTAGAGGGATCACAAAGAACTGAGTTGAATTAAAAGGAATGTAAAGGAGAAAGTCTTAATTCAGATGTGTCTAGCACATATTAAACCAAAATTGACTTTAAGACACATTACTGAAATCATTTGAAACTGCTCTGAGGTCTGGCAATCACGTAAGTTAGTGCTGTAACTACCAAATTTAATGCTGGGTCAAAAATGGAATAGAAATGCGAAGGTAGTGCCCTGCACAGTACATCTAAAGCATAAAGGCTTTTCTTGGATAAAGAGTTACTGATCCGAATGCTTTGAGATTGGATGTACTTCTCATCTCCAGCAATATAAGTTGTAAGCATTCCTTAGTTTTCTGACTTAGGAGCAGATGAAACACCTCTGAGCTCTTTTTCATCCTCTGCAATGAGCAAGAAAAATTTCTTTTTACCCTGCTCAAATGTACTTTCCTTAGCACCTAAGCAGAGACCAATCTTCCCACTTTCATTTCAGAGAAGCATTACATACACAGAACACACCCACACAGTCTGGAAAACTCGGGATTCAAAGTTGTAGAGGAAAAAAAATGTAACCCAAATCCATTTTATTTCTGAAAGACTGAAGTGGACTGATAAATACTGCCATCTTGCATGAGTAGTGTCAGACGCAAGAGCAACTGGGATTAACAGCTTAAAGGTTAGTATTGTTACAATTTATAGGAATCAGTGCGTTGTGTTTATGCACTAAGTGGAGCTTCAGATCAGCACCACCTCTCGAGGGCTGGAAGGGAAAGCTGTGTGTTGAGAACGTGTACGACACTGTTGAACTGCTACCGAAGCCTCAAAGAACAGTTATCTAAATCCCGACATGCCACCAGGCAGTCAAACTCTACTGGCAAAAGCCTTTTTTGGTTATTGGTTATACCAACAGCTGTGTTTAAGCCACTAGTAGAAAAGTTTACCAGCACTTGGAATTAAACAGCCTTGGTAGGCTTAACCATTATTCAATGAAGATGCGACATCCAGGATCAAATGCCTAAAGCAATTCCAAGCAAGCAGTGTTTAAAACATGAGACAGTAACGCATCACTTCAGTCAGTGCAACTGGAACAGAGTAGAAAACCATGTTCACCCTACTTAACATATTGATCAAGGTGATAAGCAAATAGTAAAGAGGTCCAAGAACCAGTAATTCTCTATTAGACTTTAAAAAAAAATATTTTTTTTTTAACTTAAGCACTCAGTTTATTTACATTCTTCTTCCCTGCTTGTAAGTAAACGAAAAATAATGCTTCTTTGCATACATTATAAAATTAAGGTAGCAATCCCTCTCCAGCAATGTATCTGGGAAATGGAATGAAACTATTCTGAAGCTCTAAAAACTGGTGGTATGAGAAACGCTAATTAGAGATCATCTCTCTCCTGTGCGTGAGCTGTTTTCCTATATATTGGGAAGCAAAAGGGTAAAATATTAAAAGCTTCGATTTCTAATTAATTTTACCTTTTTAGGCTTTCAGTCAGCCCTAAGTTAATGCCTAAATCAAGCTGGCATCCATAAATATCCTAAGAAAACTTAAGGCAAGTATCCTTCGCTTTGCTATCTTCAAGGCTTCCAAATGAGGAACTGTATTCTTACCATAACATTATTACCTTGACTATGATGGAGGATCTTCTCTTTCAGGAAATTGCCCCATCAGAAAGTGGAGGGTTCACTGCTACCCAGGTACCAGTGCAGTGGGGAAAGAAAAGTTGACGTATGCCTGGAATTGCCAATGAGCAATTTTAAATTCCATCACTGAGCAGGGAAAAAGAAGCAATTGTTTTAACCTCAAAATCTACCATAAATTGGTCAAAAGCATTCCCCATAGCAACCAGAAATGCCTTTCCTAAAATTTTTATGCTATTAGAAAAGAAGTGTCACGTATCTTTAGTAAGAATTGTAGAAAGGTATGATTTGTTCAGTTTTGGAAGAATTGGTGTTTTTTTTCTTCTTCTATATATAGAACCACACACTTGACACTTCTTCCTTTTACAGGTGAAAGGCTTAAATGGGAACCTCTTCAGGGAGAAGCCTTTTAGGCAGTTTCCACAAAAGGGGCTGCTGTCCTGACAAAGGACTAACAAAATATTTAAGAAAGCAAAGATCCTCATCTTCTGAAGAATACTGGAGAATTTAAAATAGAACGTGTATTTTAGCTATAAAAGCTCAAAAAATTACTCTGATCACAACCATTCTGAGCTTAGAGCTTCGGAAGTCCTCAGCCATTTAAGAATGATGACACTAGATAATTTTGTCTTGAATGACTGACACGTCTTAGAGAAATCCTAGTGGCTGGAATGCTGGCTGGACTCACTGACTGCCAGACAGTTCAAGTTACACCATTCAGCAAACAGATAAAAAATGGAGGACCTTTTAAAGCACGTTGTCTCACTTCTGAGATGTTGACATATGCCAGGTACTTCATCATTAAGACCGGATTTGATGTTTGCCTGACTCTAAGGATCTACCTTTGACCCAGTACTCTCAACATACCTTAGCAAAAGGATGCTAACAGTTTGAAGACGAGCATTTCTACAGTAGCCCTAGTAGGAGCAATGCAAGTCACTTAGATTGTGGACAAATTTAGGTGGCAAGATGTGCAAGTGGTCTATTAAAATAATAATTAAAAAACCCAACTCTATGAACTATGAATTACAGCTTGTGCTCCAACATACCATACTCGCCACTTCTGATCACATTAACCGAAGCTTTCAGTTCTATAATATTTATTAAGTAGCAGCTACAAAGTTACAGGACAGCTGGTGATAAACTGAGTGTTGAGAGCAGTCTGTGCTCCAAAGGTTTGCCATTTCAAAGCCAAAATTTATCACTACGATAATCTCATCAGATCGGTTTGTACACCGCCATAACGTATTTTTTCCAGAAGACAGTAGAATTGTGTATTTTAAAAAGGTATTTAACATTTAAACTCACAGCCAATGAAGAGTCCAACACCTCCTCTATTTCAATTTTTAGTTATACTTACTACAGAAAAATTAATTTGTCTGGTTTGGCTTCTCAATATTTGAGCTTGCCTGAATTTGATGTAAGGATTAAGTAGTGCTGTCCTCCCACTCCTCAGTACCACATTTTTTTTTCCAACGTGTAAATATGTGTATCAAACATGTATCAGTATGTGCTTCCATGTGTATCAAAATGCCGCTTCATCTTCTTTGGTAATGACAGAGGCAGAGTTCTTCAAATCTCACACTGCAAGATCTACTATATCCAGACACAGATCTTACTTTAAACTCAATTATTGCTATAGCCTTCTCAAGTGCAGACATCAAAATTGAACATTTTTCTGGTAGTCGTCTTCTCCACGCTGTTTGGGAGGCAAAAGAAGTTCCCTTTGTACATGTTCAAGTACTTCATCAGGCTTTTAACTACAACTCTGAAGGCTCAGCATTGAGGTGGTTCTCTGGCACAAGTCTTTTTACATCGCTGCGTTTTGTCTACTACGTACAGAGTGCACAATCTTTCTTTAAAGAGAACACTTTTACCTTGTGATGACTTTTTTTTTTTGCAGCTATAGCTGTTCAGTCTGATGACTCAGAGAATAATTGAACAATATCATACTCTTATTATTTTCTATTTCACCAATTTTTCTCTTCTCCAAACTTCACCACACAGTTGATTCCTCCTATGCTTTTCTGTATAGATGACATACAATTGTTCTTTGTTAGACAGTAAAACTCTGGATTCCTTCTGTTCTCTTAAAGAATTAGTCAATGTACCAGGACTTTTGAGGTACTTGCACATGTAAGGTCTCCATCCCATTTTCTAACCCTTCTCTTCTAACCGTTTCACTACCCACAGTAAATGCTTCTGTTAACATCACCACCGCTTCTTGAGCACAGAACTAACATCAGTTCTGTACAGTGGAACCTAAATAGGAAGCTATAGAAAAAACATGTATCGCCTGATTTCAATTAGCTACAGGTTTTGAAGGCTTCTTACTAGAAAAAAATTTAGGCAGTCAGTGAATTAATTCTTTCATACAGTACAGCATGTACATATTGGCCAGGAGTGAGCCCCTAATCACAGGTCCGTGGCAGTGGCACCTGTTACTGGGGCAACTAGAACACCCCTATGGAAGAGCTGAAACTATTTATCATCACTGGGTAAATTGCTTGTGTTCACTAGAGCAAGAAGTATTTCTTTGGAATGTACCTCAAAAGAAATTCCTGCTCAGTATTAATGTTTTCAGACAAACTGAGTAAAAGGCACTGTTGCTCAAGCAGTACATTTGTTGTCTCCAACTGTTTAAAAAAAAAAAAAAAATGTTTTTGAACAACTAGCTACTGTTGCCCTAAGAAGGCTTCCTTGTTACCTCGCAGTAATTTCACCTCTCCCTATAAAAGCTTAACACAAAAACCACTTTTATCTGAAGCATGTCGAGTCTCACCTTTATATCTATCTTTATATCTAAAATTATGAGTTAGTATAACAGTATGCATTATAAAATTATACCATTTACTTCAGACATGTCTGAACAGCTAAATCTTCAAACTATACAAAAATAAAGTGTATGAAATCTTACAAAAGGAGGACATTAAGACATTAAGAGCTAATCCAAAAAATATAATAACTTATACACAGCAGTAAGCATAAGCAATGTAGCCTACAACAGCTTTCAATTAACAGGATCTCTGAAACACGTCTGAAACAAGCATCAGCTAAAATTGGAACATTCCCAAGCACAATAATGTTTCCAATTTATTATCTTTGCCACAGTACAAACTTTCACAAACCCAATGTCCATTGTCTGTCAGTCTGTAAACAAAAGCTACTATCCCCCCTCCTTATTTTAAGGGGGTGAATATTTTCAGTCCTCAGTCAAGTTTCATATCCATCACTTGCATAAGGAATCAAGAGCCTCTTCTCTTGTGAAATTACTTTTTTTTTTCTTTTTTTTCTTTCTTTTTTTTTTTTTTTGTGTCATACAGCCTGCAGTGAAGTAAAATCACAGTGAATGTCCTGGGAAAAACATGATCTTTACAGCAGGACTTGAACCATTCTAATAATAAATGTTTTGCATCTAACAAAGCTTCCCATAATAAAAGCATGGCATTTCCATTTCCAGAAATCAAGTCAATTAGAAATCCTAAATTCTACTTAAAAACCCCAAAAGATCTAAAAGTGAAAAGATTCATCTTCTCAAATACAAGTCTTTCAGTTTCACTTGCAGAGAGACTTTTCCAGTCTGTAAAACAGTAGTGCAATTCAATTAGTTCTACTTCTTTTATTTTTCTTAAAGTCCAGTAGATAAATGTCCTAGCTCTACGGAAAGATAGGAAGATGCTCCGGTAAACAAGAAACTTTGGCAAGCCCAGGAGGGCTTACTAGTCCATTAAAGCTTAGAAGTCCAAAGTGGCTTAAAAATGGGTTTATGAATAGACAAAACCCAAAACTAAATTTAAAAAAAAAAAAAAAAAAAACACTAAAAAAGACAAACTAAAAAAAGAGAAATAAATAGGCAGAAATGAATGTAAACTGTCTGAACTTTTTAATGATTTCTCATTGACAGCTGGCACGACCTTTGACAGTACAGTCAGTTAAATATAGTTGACCTACAGAGCATTCCATTAGGGCATCCATTCTCAAATGCTCAAATGGAATTACATTCCTAAAGATTTAAAAAATAGAGTTCTTATAACATTACTATAGGTTTCTTCCGCCCACCTCACTTACTCTTCTTCTTAAAGAGGCTTTTTATTTTCGATGGCTTTTTGTTTTTTTCACCATTTTGGCATAGGTCCTGTGGGATGCTACTTATCCTAGGGACAGAAGCAGCTTCGTGGCTGGGTTTACTATCACTGCTGGCTGAAGAGCACGAGGTGTGCCGAGGCTTTGGGACTGGGATCCCAGTTGAAAGCTGGTTCATGCTGCAGGACTTCTCCAGGATTCCATTATAAACTTTGCTTGCAGGACTAAAGATCATGCTCTTAGTTTCTGCCATGCCTACACAGTCAGGAGAGCCCCTAGAAATATCTGCAGTTAGAGAAGAGGAGTCTCCTGTAGATGATTCCTCCAGCGAGAATTCTTCCGGGGATACTTTTTGAGGAGAAAGGGTCTGGTACATCTCAAGACTTGCTGGAGGAGACTGCTTCCTTCCAGTGGATGAATTTAAGGAGTCACATTCCGAACCTGTTTCCTGTACTTCCCTGAGTCAGAGCAAAGAGAGAAGAAAACATAATGAAACTACTATTTCTTTCATGCAGTTTAAAAGGAAATTAATTTAAAATCAATAACATTAGTCTAAAAGCACCACCCACACTTTTCCTTAGTAGTTAATTAACAAAAAACATTAGTTAAACATTTTAACTTACAACTTGTATTACATCATTTTATTATCTAAACTTAAGATAATTAATTTGTGCAATCTTGTTTTTCTGGGCAGCAGCATCATCTGCCCAGAATCAGTCATTTGTATCTCACTTCAAAGAACAAAAACTATCTCTCTGGCACGTGAAGTCAGAAAGGTTATGAAATGAAAGAAGGAGAATTAAGCCTATCATATACAAAAAGTTTCTTCAGGACAAGTGTCCCTACCTTTCAACAAGCTCATTTGCTCCTTCCAAAAGGAATTTAACCTTTTCCTATGAGGCCATGTAACAAGAGTAGGTACACGCTCAACATGCTGTAAGAATTGTGTTACCATCCATCTTCTCTTCGCCCAGTAGCTGACATTGCTTTTGATCCTAGTTTCAGATGTAAAAGCCAGTAACATATTGTAATGGAGAATCAGGGTTAGTTCAGTGCACCCTGGATTGTAACATTACTTAACTGTATATGACATGCTAGCTATTTACATACACATACCAGACAAGAACTCTCTCTGTTCCATGCGGACTATATTAATTTATATTATCCTACAGATTACGTTAACTTTTGGCTTGGTTCAACCTCTAATTCTAAACTGTTAGTCTCAAATAATCCTATCAGAGTTTCGAGTGCTGTTTGCTAATCTCCGTACCATTGTTTATCAGCAGAGAAGTAAATGGCTTCCTCCTCCTCTTCAGTTCGATAAAGAGCTGGGCAGCTCGACACAGAAAGGATGTCAGGGTCAGGGGAGTGCAAAGCATGCTGAGACTGTGGAGATGATGGCACAACATTGCGTCTCGATCGACACAAGCTACTGCTTCTTGCCAGTGTGCTGGGAGGTTTTACAATGGACCCTGAGGCAAAGAAAAAGCAAACCAAAACCCTCCAAATGACATTGATGTTAACAATATCTACTCTGAAGACTAAATAGCAGGTCTCTGCTTCAACCACAGTGATTCTTAAACAACTTTGACGTTGCTAGACTGTTTAGAGGGAAGAAAGACTGGCATTACCTTATACATTCTACAGTTAGATGAAGCAGCTAAGCCAGATGCAACTGCAGCAGTTTCGTGCCTGTCAAATGTTACTCTGACCCTGTGCACCAAAGCTCTGGCTCACTATGCTCTCTCGAGAACAAAGAGAAAGATTTTACTGAAATTCCCAACCCTTTATAAACTAAAAATAGCAGTGCTGAAATTAGTATGTTACACAATATCCTGTATTTTACTTGTGCGGCTATCTGGAGCTTAAAAGAATATGTAAAAGTTTTGCAACGTAGGTATACCTAACCAAACAGCCAGCTGCATAAGTTGAAAGTCACGTTAGACATGGAAGACCAACTTCATTTATATAACATGATAGAAAATATATAATTCAACCGTATTTTAAGCTCAAGAACTTCCTATTTGATAACACTTTCTTTTGCCAGGCTAACTATGAATTTCCGGAAACAAAAATACTAATGGGTGGAGACAGCAACACAAGACTTGACCAGAAAAGTATCTAATGGGAAGTGACAAACTAAAATGTTCCTAATCCAATTCCTCCCTCAAAAGATGATTAGGGAGCAATACTTCTACTGAAATAAGTCTACAACCCGGTTTTCAGGCTGCTATGAACCTCCGGATTTCTCACAACCCTCCTCAAACTGTCCCACAGAATGCATCACTGCTTAGGTAAGACAGACCATACGCTTACTGATGTTCAAAACATTTACCAAGCACAACAGACTAAAAAAGAATTCAATTATTTTGTAGACAAGGACATCTAGCCTGACAAAACGCATTTTGTTTTTTGAGATGCCAGTTTAGCATCAGGCAAATTACAGATTCGCTTCCTGGAATCTCAGAAAAGGTTGAGTTGTCATTCCTCTTTTAGTGCAGGAAATCACAACCTTCACAAAACAGCAAGTAGCTGCACCTTCACCAACGCTTTGACTTTGTTTCCTACAGGGCTGAGCAAAAGAGAAAAGTCTACAAGTCCCAACGTGACAGTTGTCACGTAACTCAAAATTTTGATTTTACTTATGATGAACTCCCTACTGACCTGAAAAGCAGGTGTTGGCAGCTTAAAAATAAGTTTCTGTCATTACAAAAATATTCCTAAAAAAGCAAATGTGAACAGAGATAAGAGAATAAGAATCCCTTTAGGAAATTGGTACTATGTGTCCAGGTAAATCAGATGCCATCCTATTCGCTGGTGTAAAAAAGAACAAGACTGTGACATCAGTGAATTTTGAGAGAAGTTACAAGCATTTTGGTTCCTTGTAGGTGCATAGACAGCAGATTATGAAGGATTCAGCTATGACAATTTAACATCTAGAATTTTCTAGTACAAATGAAACGCATTAAATCAAGGAATCAGATGAATCCTAACCAGTCAATGGAAAAGTAGAAGTTTCACCATCACCTTACTGTAATGACTTTGTTCCAGTCTCACACACCTATTTCTTTATTCCCTTTTGTTCTTCAGCTCGGGATCGATTAAACAGATCTATTACTTCACACCATTTTAGCCTATCATCCCAATTCCTGTGGCACAAAGAACCTTGTCTGTCAGGCTTCAAATTTAGTCAGTCTTAAGAACCAAAGGATGCTGGGGCAAGGTAACAGCCCAGACAGCTCAGGTCCAGAGACTGAAGCAGCGTTGCTCATAACTGATCTGTCTGCACACTGCATTTTGCCTGAAGCCTCATGAGTAAGAAAAGCCATTTTGCTTCTGTCCTTCCTCGTGTGCATTTGTCATTTTTGTCTAAACGATGTGAATAATTTAGCAGTTACCAAACTAAACTACAATAATTTGAGTCCTGAACTGGTTTCAACAACAGATCACTCAGCATATTTTCCCCTCTCTTTCCCCACTTCCAAGTGTTTCCAGGGTTTTTTTTTACTGAGTAGCAATTTTAAAAGCTAGTCAGTTAAGGAGAAGCTACTTTCTTCATGTGGTCACTTCAGCAAAATCAGGCTCTCATGCCTTATGAAAATTCAGAAAAACACATTTAAACTTTTTGTAATATTGCTAAGATTCAGATAGTTTTCATCACTGAGACAACATCCATTAGCTAAATACTTCCAAATGAACTGAACAAAAAATTAAACCATAATTGCAAAAGCATACAGTAAAGTTTCAACTAAGTATGCTCTTACAAACTGTATATAGTCCTCTAATTGTAGTTCCTCTGAACGAACTGCACTTTACTCTCGGGTTTCACTGCTATGCAAGACCTGAATGAGAAGAGTGACTTTAAAAAAAAAAAAAAAATCACAAGTCTGAAGTGTTACATACATATCTAAGTGTTTTGCCATTTTAGACCATCTGGAAAGTTGAGATAGTAAATGGAGCTCGTCATTTTGAAATCAGACCACAGGTTTCTCCATGCCAACTTGGAAGTTTGGCTCTAGGCATCCGTACTTTACTGGGCCATGCAAGAAATTTGTTGCTAAGGTGTAAATCAAAACCTTCACAGTGAAGATGACTAGAGAGACAAGACTGATCAGAACTTGAAGTAGTGTTGCAAGGGGATTAATGAACTTTTCAATGTGGCCTGTAGAAAAAAGGTTGGTACATTTAGAAGAAAAACGTGTGTCCAAGGCACGCTAAATGCAGCAAAGTGGCGACCATTCTCCTTACATCATTTTAAAATACAGTTCTAATTTCTTCTGAGAATCCCAGCCCTGGAAGAAAAACGTACACATGTGGAAAAAGTTTTCTTCCCTACTCATTCCTCAGCTTGATATTGCTTGTTTGAATAATTACATGGGAGCTCATCTTTTTGATTTGCCTCTAGAGTCCAGTTAATCACATGAAACAGGCCCTCGTATTGACGCAATGACTCAAGATACGAGGGTGGTCTGAATCCCCAGTGTATATCTTTTGATCATAGTTTAACCAAAGCTGGATTTCCTTCCCTCCCTCCAGCACTTGGCCTCTCTGCCTCACACTCGAACAACCCACTGTATCCAAAACACAAACATTCTGCCTGAAAGCTTCCCTTGGACAACAACAGGATTTTGCTCCAGCTACTAAAGAATGCTTGAAAAGCTACGTAGCATGCAGCCTCTCAAAGGGTGTGATCTTCCTAGTAGCTCAAGGGACCCTAGACTAATTCCATCTCCTCCATTTGAAAGAATAAACGTGCTAACAGAAATTCAGCATTACTCATTATAATTTTTTGTCTAAGTCACAATCCAAGCATGACAAGCAGACTTTCAAAACCTTAGCTGGATTTACCCCCCACTTCTCCACTTAAATCACATGAAGGCTTTCTCTTCATGTTATCTTAATTGAAAAACCCAGATTTCAGTTTATGCAAGTCCCAAAAGACGCATCTGAAATGCTAGACAGAATTTTGGTCCTTTTGACTTTCATCCAATCCGGTTTAATTTCAGCACTCTTCTCCCACCCGACTTTAAAACCCCACACCACCAGAACTTTTCCCCTTTCCTTTTACTGAGTTCACCACTTACCATGAAATTGTGAAACTATTGGAGGAGTATCTTCATCTAAGTCATCAACTCCCCCTGCAATTGGGTAAGGAGGAATGGAAACTCGAGGCATAACTACCCAGCTGTGATCAGAGTAGAGAGAGGAGGTCAAGCTTGGCAGTCCAGAATTGTGCGCTATTTGAAAACCACAAATCTTCTCAATCTGTTGCCATCGATAAAGACGCTCTCGCAAACATGTCGTCAACTCAGAGAGCGCTTTCCTGAAGAAAAGCACACATTCAAATCAGATACACTGCTCTTAATGATAAAGCAAAGCAACAGAAACGCAGTCACTCTAGCATGCCAGAAGATCCATTAGGACTGTCCAAATACTTGCACTTTAATATCTTTTAAATGTTTCTACTTAAAAGTGCAAAAACACTAAGACACTACATTCCATAACTCTCAAAAAATTCTATTGTTCCAGGAATAAATAATTACAAAAGAATATGCATTCTGGTAATACTCTTACTTTGCTTCAAGGATTTTATGGTCCACTTCATCCAGGGAGGAGCTATGTGCAACATGTAATGTTCCAAATACAGTGCTTCGCTTCTTTTTTATCTTTTCTGCCTAAAAAGAAAGATAAAGTGAAACATATGAAACTAGGAGTTATATACTTAACACAGATGACAAAACATTAGCAATATTGACAGGTAGCAAACAACTCAGAGGAGAAAAAACTTCCAAATATTTATCTGAATAATTTGTATTTACTACTTCATGTATCTAGCAACAGATGAGAAAAGTCTTTAAATAGCTGAAGAGTAAGAGTTGGTACCTCATCTTTAGCGATTGCTAGTTGCATTTCTGCATGCTGTCTTTTGATATTGTAATATTGTACTTCAACTTCATGCGTTAACTGAAGCCACTTCTGCAAAGCTTCAGGAACAGACCAATTACTTCTCAGCTCAAACTCCTTCTCAGCCTTTTTTAAAGCCATGCGAACCTAGCAGTCAAAAAGAAATAAAAGCATCACCAAGAGCACCACTAGAACTGACAGCAGAAGAAAGTGAAATACAAGCACCCTTATACCCCACAGCAACGTACTACGGCTTTACAGAGCTTTGGTGTGTGCCAATTGCTGTCAGGAAGGAAAATCAGCATATGAATTTCCATATACTATATTATACTCAGATATTTTTTCCTATAGTCCCCAACTTGAAGCTTAAATGTTTTTGTAAGACAGCATTTTTATTTAGTATAATAAATCCAATCTATTTCTACTCAGAAGAGTGAGACAAAGCTACTATCTCTCATCTGATAACAAGATAGAAAAAAAAGCTCTGTATATATTTTGTTCCATGAATCCAACAACATTATGATAAGGTAATATACAAAGTGTATGTCTTTTTATAGTTTCAGGATTATTTTATTAGACAACAGCATGATTGACAGACAATCATTAAGTGGTGTTAGAATTTTTCCATTCAAGTCTAGCATTAGAGAAATGCTGCTTTAAACACTCTTAAAGATCTAATAAAACCAGGATGAATTTAAAGTCAACACTAAAATTACAAACAGTTTCAGATACCTGTACTAGCTCTTCCTCTGCATATTTGAGCCTGCTGAGCTCACATTCAGCTCCCTCCCTCAACTCCCTTAGGCGATGAGCTTCCCGTTTTGCATCATTGATCTCATCCATCATTTTGCGCTCCAGATTTTGCTTTTCCACAGCAACATTTCTATTCTCTTCTTGTGCCTTCTCAAGCCTTCACAATTGAACAAGAAATATGAGAAAATAACACGGCATATTTGTTAAAAGTTGCAGTCCTCAGAAGGAGAAAATGTGTCCAGCAACAGGGCAAGAGGCAATAGGCACAAACCAAAACACAAGAGGTTCCGTCTGAACATCAGGAAACACTTTTTCACCATCAGGGTGACTGAGCACTGGCACAGGTTGCCCAGGGAGGTGGTAGAATCTCCATCCTTGGACATATTCAGAAGCCGCCTGGACATGGTCCTGGGCAACCTGTTCCAGATGATCCTGCTTGAGCAGGTGGGGCTGGACAAGATGACATCCGGAAGTCCCTTCCAACCTCAACCATTCTGTGATGATAAAGACTGTGCAAGCTTCACGAATCAGCAGCAAATACATCACACAATGTGATGCCCACCTCAGACAAAATATGCAAACTTTTAGGTGAACCTTCATTAAATGTGTAAGAAGATCAAAATACAAGCCTTTATAGACAACTGAGTTAGAGATGCACCAGAGAAGACTATCAACTCTCACCCTGCTAAATAAGCAATAGAAAGTAATCAGTCCATGTCTATTTCAATCTTAAGAGCTCAAAAACAGGACAAATGTTCTCATTTCCATGTATGCAAGGATTCCAAAATAAACTGTAATTATTTGAAAATAACAGTACACACTTCTAAATCAGTAGGTAAGAAAGACTGAACCTCTATTCTCTACCTTAATTCCCAGGTCTGTATTGCCTGCTAAAATGTCCAGGAGCAATTTCTACCCAAAAAAACAGTCACGAAAACCACAATTTTCATGCAAAATGAAGATGAACAAAATCCAAAGGCAGATTGCTTAATGCAAATAATTTATGATTGTAAAGGATCTGTATTTGCATTTAACAAAAGGACAACTAAACATTAACTTTTTTAGGTTTTATACCTTTCCTGCAAGTCAAGAAGACTTTGCTCTGCTGTTTGGAGACTTTCTAAGTCCTTCATCATTTTTGTGATATGTTCTCTTGAGGTTCTGTTCTGTGTATAGGCAAACCAGCAGCCTCCAAAACCAATAACTATAGAAACTGTTAATATAAAATCCTTCATCCAGTTGTGAGGGGGACCTGTGCGGAGAATAACACAATCATTAGCTAGTTCGTTGACACAGACAACATACTATGGAATTCCTCTCCCCCTCCTCAAGACTAAACCGTGACAGAACCAGACGCTGAACAGAATTCCAGCTCACTTACCTCAAACCATCTCTAACTACCCTTCAACCTTTCAAATGGATTCCAGAGAATTTTCCATACAACAGAAGCAACTCTGCCCTAATACAATCTACTTATTCTATATTAAAACATACATTAGATTAAGGAAAGCTTACTAAACTTTTACAGTACATAGTTCGTATCTTTATTTAAATTAG
The DNA here is from genome assembly GCF_964199755.1 of Larus michahellis. Lineage (NCBI taxonomy): Eukaryota > Metazoa > Chordata > Aves > Charadriiformes > Laridae > Larus > Larus michahellis. The sequence goes on along the minus strand of NC_133900.1, from coordinate 66,221,174 downwards.
TTAAGAGAGAGTTTCCCCAATTACACTTTATTATACCAGTAGGAACTTCAGTTACGTTTGAGTAAATTCTCCCCAGTCTACACCCTCTGGAATACCCTATGCTGAGTTAAAAATTTACTTGTATAAAAGAAAGTAGATTTTAAAAGGGTAAGTAGCTAACTGCAGCACTTTTTAAAAGCAAAACCTGGATTGTCAAAGTATCACATCCAAAATTCACATACACTTGTTAGTGCAACTTTTATAGTCACTTGCACCTTTGTTAAACAAACTTTTCAAAAGACAGTTCCTGCTAGCATTAAAGGTATAATGCAAACACAAAGTGCTTTTTTTTTTCCCTAAAAATCTTCAGCTCAGATCTGTCAGGCTAACTCAAATCAGTCAGGACAGCTCACATCTGGCCTAACTTTTGCAAAGTCATTCACTACTCTCCAAACTGACCACCAAGCTCTGGAAAGACCTCCTAGTTCAGGAATACTTGACACGCACAGTAGATCTGTAACTGTGTCCAAGCATGCAGACCACTGGTGATGCGGTAAGGAAACACCTGCACATGCTAAAATGGGTCAGATGCAGAACTGCTGCATTAAATTTAACTGCACTTAAACCCGAGTCTGCACAAGAGACATTGATATTGGATTTGCACCACCATCTCCTTTTTTGCTTCCTTGGGGGAGGTTATCCCCTCTCATTTCAGCAGCCCAGCTTACACTGCCTTAGCTAAATGGGAACTGAATGCAACATTAGCTGTAAGTGTAATTTAAACAGTCAACACTTAGAGGACTTTTTGTGACACAAAAGCCAACATCAATCTGTCAACTAGGGTTACACTAATAAAATTTCTATGTAATCTTACACACAGAAGTGGACCTTTGTCCTGATCCCAGCATCTTGGTAACCTTTTTAAATTCATTGCCCAGTTCCAACACGCCTGTCAAGCAATCCATCAGTACATCCACAAAACAGATAAGCTGTCCTACCTACACTATCAGGTGCCACTGAAAGTATTTTCTGTTGAATTCTTACAAATAAGAGATAAGAAAAAACTCCAAAAAAAGTTACTAACGTGTGAGAGGCCCAAATAAAACAACATCCAAGGCTTTAAGCTGAAGCTTCTGTCTATGGCTCCGGTCAATTATTTTCAAGTGAGAGATCATGAAAGCATGTTCATTTACTGCTATCCTGTTAATGATAAAACAAAATGTTACCTATTCCACAAGCTATATTCAAAACCAGTCTATGGAAAGAAATACGTTAACAGCATTTCCCACAGTTATATAGATTATATTTATGCAATTAGAGTGAGAAATATAATACAATGACAATAGCGCTATCAAAAAAGCGTATCAGCATGTGGCAAACAAAGAACATCCAATCATTTCCCTATTCTTTTATTTCTGGCATAATCATAAAATAAAACCATGTGGCATAGTTAAAGGTAATGGTATATTTGTAGACTTCTGACACCAACTCTCTGAAACACATGCAATACTCAAATTTAGTAGTTACGCTCAAGAAAAGGGGTTCTGTGGAAAGTTTTTGATGGATACCCATACAATAGATTGGAAGTTGTTCAAAAGAAAGTTCACTACCATGCAGAATTATGTGATCACAGATAAAAGCTTCAACAGCAAGAGAAAAAAACTAAAGTGAAAGGAGTGGCAAGAAGCATTTATATTTTGAAATATTTTGGCCGAAAAAAAACGGAGCTAGCACTTCAAAACTGCAAGGACACTTGTCTTTTCTTGCATTTGACAATATCTTGTTAGACTTTAGTTCACATAGCGTTCCCACCAAAGTAGCAACCTATAGGGAATTATTTAAAACTAATCCAGAAGAAACCGTCACCTGGGAAGTGTTGTTCCATTGACATTGCTGTCTCTAAAATTCTTTTCATATTGGGGCAGTTCAACAAATTCTGACAGCCACTGAAGAGTATCCTCTTGAGTCCAGTTATGAACTGGAAGAAAAAGTCAGTTTAATTACCTTTAATTTTTATAAAAAACAATATCAAGGCACAGAAGACAAGCAGTAGGAAAGCAGGTTACAGTGAGCAAGAGCATTTAGCCAAATATAATTGCAGAAAAATTAGCACCGACATTCACCAAGGTGTTTCTGGCATTTTGCCTTTTTCATTATACGCTTCTCAGAGGAAGCTTAGACAAACTGTAAACAAACAGGCATGGAACCAGTAGAAACATTTCTTTATTAAAAATTCCACAGAATAATTTAGTGTTTTGCTTCAGTTTAAATCAGGGCAGCATCTTGTGACTTTTATCTACTTAAACTGATCTCAGTCTCAATCCTTTTGTCCTTGCTAACCCTGCAGAACTAAAACACGTGTCAGCAGGTGCTGTAGCCATTTAAGGCAATGCACCAAGACCTTCCCTAGGATGACGGCTTAAGAACTTGTTTTCACAAGAATCTTCACAGAGGCTCGTGCCTACTAACCACAAAATGGGAGCAGAGAAGAGGAGTTTGAAAGAAAAAACTGAAAGACGGAAAAAAATTTAACAGGAAAACAATTAAATCTCTCTCATATATGCCCAAAACACCTATATAACATGCATAACAGTCCCACTAAAAAAATTATTTAAATATGTAGAGAATAATTATCAATTTTCCTGTATAACAGCATCAGTCTACATAACCTTTCATAGCTACAGATGCTTTAAGAAAGTAAGGAAATATTACCTACAGATTTTACAAAGAAAAAAAAAATAATCACACTTCTGGCTTTTACACGCCAGCTGCTACAGCGTACAGCTTCACACTGACAGTGCTGAACGGAAGTTTTCTATCCATTTATAAAGTCTGCAAAAGTTTGTCTGCACATGAAAGAAATAAAGTGACCACCTCCTCCTGGACAGACATAACTTTGCGTGAACAATTTTTTATTCTTTTAAAAAAAAAAAAAAAACACACCAACACATCTCTCTATCCAAAACTATTTGCATGTGACAATGCTAGGCAGAGATTTCTTTAGAAACCCTATCACAAGAGCACATTCTCAGTGGTGAATTTTGACAATGATCCTTTACAAAGTGGTGCTCAAAGCTTGACAGGTAAGCTGCAGGAAGTAAAAATTTTTTATGAGTTCAAATTCATATTTCAGTTTGCACTAAAACTGAAAATAAGGACTTCTAGCTCTCTTGTCTACACTAGCATAGCTGAAAAATAAGCTTAAATAAGCTTGTCAGTCTGACAATAGTAAATCATTTATGAACTCCAGGTTCAACCATTACAGTTTTACTTTGCTACAAAATCAATTCCCCAGGGGCAACGCTACATCACCAAGGATGCGGCACCCTACCCTACCTATTCACCAAGACAGGTCAGAGAACTACCCAGCCGAAGGCCCCTGTGCTGTTTTTACAGACTCCCTTACTATTGAAACTAAATACCTACACATCTCTCTTCAGACAGCAAGTTCATATGATCTTCACCCATTAGAGTGTGTTGGGGGGGCAAGAAGGCAGACACCCTTGAGACATAGAACTTTCAAAGACTACTGTACAAAGACAGGTTTTCAGGCGTGAAAATAAATGTTCATTTGCCACGTTTGCTGCACTCACAACTAAGACCTCTTAAATGGCCTTGTAGAAAAAAACCTGAAGATGCACCTTTGATTTTAACTCAACATTAACTACTAAGCTTGATACTCTGAAATAGCTGAAAGACTCTGTAGGTGTATAAATATTTCTTAGCTTAGACAAAGCAAACACCGTACAACAAGCATATACCAGCATTTAAATTTAAAGAACAGACACACACAATAACACAAGTGAAAGGACTTTCAGAAAGCAGTGTTTTCTATGCTTTTGAACGCTGTGGTGGTTCCTAGCCATGCCTCTAAAGGGAGTTCTCTGCAGAATTAGATTATGAGATTAAAAAATTCAAATGGCCACAGAAAGCATAAGTAACATCAATTAAACTAAACTGACAGTCTTGTTTTGTACTAAAGGGCTCACTGAAACTGTGTGACAACACAGTAACAATACGCTAGATGCTGATTTAAGCTACAATAGGATTCCCTCCCTGCAGGTAAAACCTCTAGCAGCCTTGAAATTCCTTTAATTTGCACCAGCACGGATCACCCCTTAAGGATGCTGTACCAGGTGGGGATACCAAAAGCCTGTCCAGTGCCAGAAATATTAAAAAGCAAAATTCTGAAGCTGTTTTATTTTATTAGGCAAATTTTAAAGCTTTGAATGGAGCCAGTCCTCAGGGTTCCATTCACTGTATAAAATCCTTCTTAAGCAATTACTTAAAAATAACCTTTGTTTTTCTTAGTCCTAAAAGGAGACACCAAACAGCAATTGGGCACTTACTATACCATAAACAATGTTTTCACTTTCTTCCTTCAAATCTTATCTCACATCACCAATATCTAAAACAGAAAGCAATTTTAAGCTATTTGACAAAGACTTAAGGCAAACATCCACATAGAGCAAGCTTTATGGGCAGGAATGGGCAATTCTACTCAGCATAAACTAAGCAGCAGCAGATCCACAAGACACCTCTGCATCGGCACTAATGGGCACTGTCAAGGGCACTATTTAGAGCTTGTAATTCTCACACAGATACTTCAGACTACTTAAAGTTTCAAATTACTGATACCGTCATTTACACTACCTTCCACCCTCTTGTTTAATGCTGTCAAATTACACTAAACTGGCACTATAAACTAGTAGCACATAAGAAACAAATAAATCAAAATTCCTAAAACATCTAGAAAGCAAAACGCAGTAGTTTCCATGTTACCTGATACTAAAGGAAGAGAGTTTATTATTTGAGAGGCTTCATGCTTTCTGACAGTCACCAGACCACTGTTAACACTGCTGGGGAGTCTCATCCTAAGGGCCTCCCTGTGGTGCAACTTTAGTTTCCTCAACAAGATGCACAGTAAAGACATTATAAGCAGACACAATAAGACCAGACATTCCTCTCAAAAGTCTTTCGAGTCTTACTCACACTTCTCGCTACCTTCAAGAAAACTGGAACAAAGATATACGCAACAGACAAATTAGATACTTCTGATATCACTATAGCCTAAATTTTTTGAAGAGTTACTCAGAAGTTAGATGAACTGTATGGAGAAAATTTTCTCTGATAATCTATTTGCAATGTTTTAATTGAACAAGATCTTCAGTGAATAAGTATTTACAGAATATTTGAAGAGATGGGCCTAAAAATCACTAGTTAAAACACAGATATTTACTACACAGCAAACACTTAACCAATGCATTACCTCAGACTGTACTTAAATGACTTCCTACATTAGCAGGATGAACCAATGGCATGTTCCTAGTTTCATTCCTCTTTTATTCCTCCTTTTAGCTGTTTGAATAATACCAACTTTTAGATCTCTATATGATCACCATTAGCACAACACCTTCTGAATGGTGTGAGGAAAAAAAAGTTAAGTATTTTTCTCCTAACAACTCTAACATTCCAGACCTCTGGAAATTTCTTTTTTAATCAGTATATCCTGGAACATATTTGGCAATGAACACTGTACTGCTCATTATGTACTGTCTTTTGATATTTAGAATATTTGGCTCAACTTACTTATTTCATTCAAATCAAAGCAGGGGAGGGATGGTGCTGTTGGCTTGTCAATCCATTTTCCTGTATCCCAAGTTTAAAAACACTTTCCACAATGCTTTGGACTAAGAATTCTAGCTCTTCGTGGCACAAAGAAAATTTACATCGAAGTGGAAGCACACTGGACTTTCCACTTACTACAATGTATCATAAATGTTTAAAAACACCATGACAGCAGCCCTTAGGGCTTACTAAATTAAAAACATGCTTATCTGGAATTCAGCGCTTGCAACGGTTACCTTCATAAATTACAACCTCATACTGATGAGTGTGTAAACTAGCTTAGTTTACTTACAATACACCCAGCATGTCATGAGGTAATTAACACTAGCTGGACTGAACGAGCTTTTAGTCAGGTTTACATACGCCTATAAATAACAGTACCAAAACAGACCCATAAAGATGCTTTAAGAGGTCACGCATTTACTACTCTAAACAACCTGCTGGAAAAATTGTTGAATTATGTCTATTTCAATAACCACTATTATTTTTACTATTCTTCTTTACCTACCTTCAGATGTTTTCCAGCGCTTCCACAGATCCTCAATGGTGATATGTTTGTCTTCTCTGTGCAGATGACTATGTTTATTTGAGGCATCCTTGTATTGCATATCTTCCCTTAGGAACTGGAGAAAGAGGAAAACATCATCTTAAATGCCAAAATAACAATTTCTAAACAGAAACAACAAGGAAATCAGGCAGAAGAGAATCTTTACTATCTTTTCCCCGTGCAAGCAACATACAATTCATGGAAGCTGGACTACATCAAAGACTCAGAAAGCAAGTTAAACACTCTTAGAGGATCTGATTAAATCCTAGAAAAACTGAAGGTGCAGTTACTAGTACATTGGTTTAACGAGAACATTAGTGTGGCTTAGATTTACAGTGATTGCAAGAACGCACCACACAAGTCATACTGTGTACTTCTCTATTCCGAAGTCATTTAACCAACTTCACCTACTTGAAAATAAGATTTGTAAGATTTGAAAACACGCCAGTCCTTTACACGTGAGTAATACCTGAATCCTGCCATACCAGTTAAATGCAACTGTTTGAGGGATGAGAGAAAGGTGTTGATTAAGTATTACTAAAGTATTTTGATTAGACAACAAAAATTTGATTCTATCATCAAGTTAAAAAACAGAAGTCATCTTAGGGCCAATTTTCTTCTTGCTAATCATTCCTCAGTGGTTACACTCCAAGCACAGAAGCATTACACAAAGCTGCTTCATTCACAGTAATTAATAGGAAGCCTATGTCAAAATACCATGCTTTGCCTTTTAGTAAACATGATAAAAAAAGGAAGATCCTTAACAGTGGAAACCTTCCATAGGTATCAGTCCCTAAAAGCACAGCATGAGCTGTCTCTGTGGATGCAGATCTCAACATTAGCACCAGAAAACCAACGCAAGAGCTAAGTAATCTTCCACAGTAGGCTGCTTGCTTTCTTCAGTTCCTGAAGAATAAACTGCTCAAGGAAAACCAGCTATAGGTAGTCATGACAGCTAACTCAAAAACCAGCTCTTTATTTGGCTGGTCGTATGTAATCACGACTTCAAGCAGAGGTGAGGAAGAAGGCCAAGCCAGCGATGCACTGCAGAAGATCCCACTTCTTAAAACTTAGTCCTGGTAACAGTTTCTTTGCAGAGCTTCGCACACAGGCCTCATTTCTAACAAACCTAGAGATTACGTCATTGAAGAAACTGCAGGAAAGACTGAAAAGTAGTCAATGTTAAACCATAATATTAACTCTTTAATAAGTAGAGGCAGTGTATGATAGCAGAAATATGCACAAAAAAAGTTAACACTTATCAATTTCCCTTTACTAAAAACTTAATTCTTACTAAGAAGTGAGTCTAAAAATAGGGGAAGGCATTCAAGTTTCTCCTTTAACTGCTAGACTTGGGATAGTAGTTGCCCTCCCTAATCCAATCATAAAACCATATGTGTCTTTTGGTTCCAAATACAGATTGGATGCAAACCCTCTTATTTATCTACCACTTCAAAACTTTTTTGGTTTTCAGACATTAGTTTTCTAAAGCCTTTTGATTCCTAAAATAGTTCCATTTAGCCCATACAAATTGCACAAGCATTTTTAACTACTCTTGCCTATGCATATGAGAGGCATAAATACAGATATAAATATGCATACATGTATATACTTGATAAACATAGGAGAAATGTATGAAATATATAAGAACAATTGAAAATAGCAGCCTGTTGGGGCAGGGGCAATTACAGAACTGAAACACCATGGACCAGCAACTGCAAAGGGTGCAGTAAGTACAGAAAAGGACTGACTGCTGTAACTACATGCAAATATAAAAATATCTGCTGCATAACCTGTTGCATATTCCATGTTCCAAGTGCACTGAGTAATTGCCAAATTGGTACAATTGGTCACCACAACCATGAAGCTGGCAATTTCCACAGCTAACACGCAATCAAAGGTGGATTATTTTATTCGTTCCTACACTGTGTTTATCAAAGAGTAAACTGAAGGAATTAAAGAATAAGAAACAAAGAAATCTTCTTAACCACTAACGTACCTAAGACTTTCCAGATTAAAGTACACACAGTTGGAGCAGCGGGAAAGAGCTGCTGTTTGCCCACCTCACCTTTTCCCTTCAGACTGCGAGTACCTACAGCTACCATCCCCCAACACATCTTTTGCTTCTGCAAAATGCACTAAAAAGACAGAGAAAAATATAATATAGGTCCTTCCCTTTGAATACTGTCTCCCTTCATACGTGGGTTTAGGTGCACATTAACTCTCGCTCTTCAGCTTCCTAAGGACTGGCCGTGCACTGCCCTGGGAGGCTCCAAATGTTGGGTGTGGACATTGTTTTTTTAAAAAAAAAAAAAAAAACCAAACGTAGGCCGGATCAAGTTCCTGAAGAGGAACAGAATGGAATATATGCTATATGGAAAGGATTCAGCACATTTTGCATCTCCTCAGCTAAAACTCACACCTCATATTGGTTTTGTTTGTAAGAAACAAACTTGCTTCTATCTTTACTGCTAGTTGTCAGCAGAAGTTGTAAAATACTTTCGGATGAGAAAGTCTGAACAGTTACAGATGCTGTCAAGGAAAGTCTGAATTGCTGGTAACAACGCTACATACGGGGTTAGGAATAAAGAAGAGAAGGAAGACGCCAGCTGATAAACAGAAAATTTTCAAGGTGTTATATCTCACCCCAAAGCACTACAAGGTACTATAAGAAAGCATTCGGATTTTAAAAATGGGGTGGACGTAGGTTACCTTGGCAACCAGAGAGGCAGTGCAAACAGCAGTTCATGGAAAACTTGCAGCATTTGATGTCGTTCTGCTATGGAGCCCACAGAGGGAGCAAGAGTCAACGCATGAATTCACGTCCGCAACACAGCGCTGGGACACAACCGCCTCCGCCAACAATTTGAGGGGAACAAATGAAAAGCCCGGTTTCAAACTTCATCACAAATACAGAAAACAAATCCAAGATCGAAGCACAAGATTTCCCGGGAGAAGAGGACGACAGTAGAAAAGATCTGGTTTATACTGAGAGACTGCTCAGAGTATTTTGACTCTGTCCCTTTTTCAAAAGGGACTGCCAGCACACAAACTTGGAAGCAGTTTGCTTTTAGGAATCAGTACGCAGTTACTCCTCAGAGGGAGAGATTAGGCATTTATGAGAATTTCTTCAAGAAAAGAGCCTCTTTTCTGTTCAATCCTACCCATATTGCTCTCAGATCCTGTGAGAATAACCCTGATGACTTCTTCAGCGAGGTCCTCTGACACAGGACGGTCACAACGGTAAAGTTACAGGATGCAGAGATAGAAAGGGGCTGTCACATTTCAAAGAATAAATGCATTTACTAATGAAGAGATATATGACATCAAACCTCTTTCTTTTGTTTAAAAGATCTTTGTTTCAAAAGTGGCCAAATATGGAAGTTCTCCTTTAACAAAAGGAATTGTGTCCTAAGTTGAAGTCAGTCATAAAAACAGAACAACTCTGGTAAAAAGAGGATTTTTCTGTTCCTTGTCAGGGCAGCTAATCTCTCTTCTGTTGCCCTGGTCATTAAGTATACAAAGAAAAGGTTAGAAAAATAATTCTAAAATAGGGAGGTTAAAAGAATAAGCTCTAACAAAAAAAATATCTAAGGATTATCTTAGCCAACATAATTACTTAAGAGGGAGAAAGTTTTTTAAGACTACAAAGTTGAAACCAAGAAAGCAGCAGATAAGTTACGTAAAAACTGTGTGAAACAAAAAATCATTTGTCAAAGTAGTTACTTCAAAAACAAGTAGAGAGTAAAAAAAAAACCACCACACCTCGACTCAAAACTGGAGGTTTGATCCCAAAAGTACCATAACAACTCTGCCTCTACAAAGATTCCCATCCCAAAGCCCAAGGTTCAGCAGTGTAATAGATGGAGAGGAAACTTTCTGCTCTCTAGAGAGGACAGGACTTGTGGAGCCCTGGAAAACAGTTACAAAGTCATGTATGCCACAACCTTCCTTTCTCTAAAGAAAGCTTTTAGTACATTCATCAAAATCCTGTCGACTCATAACTGAAAACTAACCTGATGCATGAACCACAAAAAAAAATTCTGACCCTTCCAAAAGAGGAAAAAAACCGCACCAAAATCCAATACTGCTTGGACAGGCAGAGAGTGCTTACAAACTAAAGCCACATGCAACAATACAAAAAGTTAAAATATGTTAAAATATGGGAACTGGAAGTTGCAAGAGATGCTTGCTCCTTCAGGAGCAAATGAACAATTGCATACTTTTGCAAACACCAGTGGAAAAGTAAAATTCACCACACTCGCTAACTGCAGAAGGAAGTACTCATATGCTATGTTTATGTTTTGTTCTGGGTGAAGGCTCAAGTTTATGATTTTCAGTTTCACCAACTTAAAATAGACCCTCTAACTGACAAGTTTACTTTAAAAGCAATTAGTAACATTGCCTGGCTAAATACTACTGTCTTCCTTGAGCATCTATTCCTTAAACAGTATTATTCCCTTCAGTTTTAATCCTTCAAAAGAAAACCTGCAAAACCTACAGCTTCAGTTTTCCTATAATTCTACCTTCAGATACAGCAGGTCACCGTTACACGGGCTTTTAATACATTCCCTACTGTCTACTGCTACCAGACTTATTGCAGTGCAGTATAGACTAAGTTGTGATGGCAAGTGTGGTTTTAAAAGGCAACATACTATGGTATGACAACAAAGGCAACGTTCAGGTATGACAGCGGTTGCAACTGCCTACCCTACAGGAATGGCTTCTAAATATGTTACACAGTAAAATAAGAAAATGTATTAAACCCTAATAAAAACATTACTAGAAAAACATAGACATAGCCTCAAAAGTGTTACCAAGTAGTAATCTAGAAATTTTATTGAGAAAAAAAAAAGATTATTGCAGCTCAAAATAAAACTGTAGCTATTCTACTGCAAAGTAAACTTTGCAATCTCTTCAAAGCCACATTAGAATTTCCAAGGGGGCATTTCATTGTGGCAGGACTAAATGCCTGCAGTGCTACATAACCAGGTGCAGACAGCTTCATATTAGCTTAAGTAGTTCCAAGGCAGGCAAGGCATGAGGTAGGTCTGATCCAAATCACGTTGGAACAGGTTTCTATGCAACCGTACCCATGATAACACCCGCTGCCTCCCTCCACCACTTCTTTGCACGAGCACAGCCACAGACTAACACGGTCACAGTAATGTTTTCAGACAAGACCTGGCTCCTACCTACCCTGTTCTGAAAAAACTGTGTAGACATGCTCAGAGTTGCTTATAAAACTTCAGGAGGCTAAAAGACACTCTGAATGGGGACAAAACACTAGCAGTTGAATGATAACATTCAACGCAAAAAAAAAGACCTCTATTAACAGATCTATGACTAAGGGAATCAAAGTAACCCAATAGCTTTGGGGGAAAAGGTTCGCTACACTGGTTAGGAAGCTCAAAATACTCGTTGGAAAAGCTCAACGTTCATAACAATGTTCTTGCACAGCGAGATGTAAAACACACTCAGGAGCCACCCCAGTGGTGTGCACAACAGCTGTAACATTTTCAGTTTCTGAACCACTGCAGCAGGTATTTCTCTGCCATATAGAATTTTGCCTAATTGGCTGACAACAAAGTACAAACAAGTTTACACAAATATGAACACCAGTTTAAGGACCTTTATTATACAAATGATAAGGATATCAGAATAAGGATAACAGAATACTAAGGGAACTTTAAAGGGCATTTAGCATCTTGCCAGTGTATATTTGCAGAAAAGAAAATGAAGCAAGAGCTCGGTCTACAGCGGAACCTCTCCCAGCTGAAATTATAACACTTGGGGTAGGTTTCTGAAGTTTAATGAGGTCCCAAGATGCACTAAACAAAGGAAGATCAAGCTTTTGAACCATGTCATCAATTATTTTTTAACATCTGTTCCATACATAGCTGTACTTCCCTCCCTCCCACAAAAAATCTTCTGCTAAATCTTTACTCCCTCCAAGATGTAACAATTTGCTTTTGTTCAAGAATACAGAAGGGCTATTCACTTAGAGCCATCCTGAGTTTAATATTAAGTTCTGAAAGCGTTTTTTCACCTTTATGCTCCTAATATCCAAAATACATACTTAAAATGGGGAGTACCACACTGTCTTGGCAACTAGGTTCTTCAGGATTTCCTGTCACAGAATTTCTTGCCACTTTTCCCAAACTATTTAGTACTCATTACTGTCCAGAACACATTATTGAAATGAACAGGTCTCTGGTCCAAACTAGTAAATCATGTTTCATTCTTTTTTAATATCTCTTACAGAATTAAAGAACAAAGATATCCACACTTACTTCACCAACTCATCTTTACACACATTGAATAGGCAGCTATTTCAGCAGTAATTCAGAAAATTATTTCATATTGAAGTTCCATGTTAAATTTTGTATATCCAGATTCTCTTAAAATAGTAATACTTATGCATTATTATTTTAATTTAGCAAGCCTGTAAAATAAATTGTGATGTACAGATGCATATACCATTTTAATTGCTAAAAGAAAGGAAGCATAAATAACCAAGAATTTGACTAGCAAATTAATTACATCATAAAAATAAATAGTAAGTGCATGAACTGGTTCTCCTTTATCATAAAACCTTTAACGACAAATTAGCACTAAAGGGAGGGTATACTGACGCATACTGAACTCACCCCAGTTCTATAAATTATTTATTAACTGAGTTGTTTACACTTGAGCTCTGTATCTTCTCCATTTTTATTTCCTTCTGGAGTCTTTCTTTGACTTTGGCTGGACCGATGGGCTGAGACCAATGGTATGAGGTTCAACAAGGCCAAATGCCGGGTCCTGCACTTGGGACACAACAACCCCATGCAGCGCTACAGGATTGGGGCAGAGTGGCTTGAAAGCAGCTCGACAGAAAAGGACTTGGGAGTGTTGGTTGACTGCCGGCTGAATATGAGCCAGCAGTGTGCCCAGGTGGCCAAGAAGGCCAACAGCATCCTAGCCTGTATCAGGAATAGTGTGGTGAGCCGGACTAGGGAAGTGATCATCCCCCTGTACTCGGCACTGGTGAGGCCCCACCTCGAGTACTGCGTTCAGTTTTGGGCCCCTCGCTACAAGAGGGACATTGAGGTGTTGGAGCGTGTCCAGAGAAGGGCTACAAAGCTGGTGAGGGGTCTGGAGGACAAACCTTATGAAGAACGACTGAGGGAGCTGGGGTTGTTTAGCCTGGAGAAGAGGAGGCTGAGGGGAGACCTTATCACCCTCTACAACTACCTGAAAGGAGGTTGTAGAGAGATGGGGGCTGACCTCTTCTCCGTGGTGACAAGTGATAGGACGAGGGGAAACGGGTTCAAGTTATGTCAGGGGAGGTTTAGATTAGATATTAGGAGACATTTTTTCACTGAAAGGGTTATTAAACATTGGAATAGGCTGCCCAGGGAGGTGGTGGATTCACCATCCCTGGAGGTGTTTAAAAAAAGGGTAGATGGGGCACTGAGGGACATGGTTTAGAAGTGGCTCTTGTCAGGGTAGGCTAAAGGTTGGACTTGATGATCTTAAAGGTCCCTTCCAACCTCAACAATTCTATGATTCTATGATTCTATGACTTTTTTTTCTCTTTTAGACTTCACCTCTCATCTTCCCTCTCAGATTATTTGCATCTTGGATGCAAATATGACCTCAAATGATAGCTTCACAGAGCCCACCCATTCAGAAATAGTCACTTCAAAGGAAGATCTTGGGCTATCAAATATTCTGCCCCTGTCAAACTTACTACAGACAAAGTGCTATATATTACTATTGCTATTCTTCATCAGATCATACTAGCTACTTCTTCTGCTTTAATTGCTCTATAGAAGGCAATCCTCCTCCCTGTTTTAGGCCACTAAAGCTAGATTCTTTTTGATTCTTGCCTCCAGACAACATTTTAAGTCAGGCACTTCTGCATATCACCCCTCAGATTCCAACTTCTTTGACTATACTGTTAAAAGTCATTCTTTGATCATTTTGTGCTTTCAATACTGCAGTCTTTTCCTCTCTACACAGTGTTTTTTGTTTTGGTTTTGGGGTTTTTTGGTGTTTTTGTGGGGGTATGTTACATTGGGGTTTTTTGTTAAGGAATGATGCAAGCGCAATCACAGAAAAAAACGCAAGCAAAATATCAAGATATTAAGTGATCTATCCAAAGATCCCACGCAAAGCTGTGAATTCATGCCATTAGCTTTGTGTGACGTTAGACACTCAGTGAGAGACTAATATTTCAAAAACATCAACTTATTCTACTTCTACAGAGAGATTCCTTGACGAAGTGACTTCATGCAGGATCTACATATAGAGGTCATTTGGAAACAGGAAAAACCTATGTAAATAGTTAACATATGATAAGTCTGTCTTACTGCTTGCGTGTCTTCATCATTAAAACAAATCATGTACACGTGGTGCAACAGATGCTTCCTGAGGCAGATAACCTCCCACAACACATGACTAAAACATCAGTTAGTAATAAGTTCTCCCTTTTGGTTACGCTTTTACAGTCTACCTCTTTAAACCAGCTTAATTGCAATCTTCTGTATGTTAATAATAAAGTAATAACAGCTGCAGCTAGATTTGATAGAGAAATTCATATTAGCCTGCCCTAACGGTAAGTATAGACTTTTTCCACATTCTTCCCTTTTTCTCTTCTCTGCTGTACCATACTCTCTGGTTTCACACTGTGACAGGAATTAGTAACTGCAAAGTAAAGCATACTCTAAAGTACGACACAAATTTATGATCCAAACAATTATTTTTTTCTTTCAGTTATGTTTCTTGAAGTACCTAATTCTATATTAAAAATTCAGGGCAAGTATTGGAAAGTTATGTAAATCCTGAATTAAAAAAAAATTCAAACACATGAGTAGCTATGACAAAAGCTCCCTTTTTCAAGTATTTTGTAATATCTAGAATTAGAAAAGTATGTTTTAGTGAATTTAGAAGTTCACGTTTTTTCATCTTCATAAATCTAAGTTATACCATCTAGTCTAACCTAGGTAACAGGCCAAAGAATAAGGAAAAAAATATCTAACCAGTCCATGCTCAAACTAGAGCCCCTCTATCTCCCTTAGAAGACTTCAACAAATCCCGCATGTGTTTTAATGACTAATAAATCCCATGCTAAAAAATTAGATCAAGTTTCCCCACATCAATTTCATCAAGGTCAAACACAAGCTTCTTTCCAGCGCACACAAGGTAGACACAAAAGGCTTTCAAGTGTCAGACAGTTTTTGAGGAAATAAAGTTTCTTATAAAAGTTCAAATTCCCTTATGTCCTAGAGAAATTCTCTCTTTACAGAATGTTTTTTTGTGAGACTTCATGTTACAGAGGAAAAACAAACTACAACATAAAACAAGGCATGAGGAACATTAGGAAAAATAATAGACAGTGTGCAGATGAAGTGTCTGGAATCACTGTTGGGAGTTCTCAACTGGATTAGCAAATTAAAATAGCTAAAATAAATAGTTCAACAACTTTAGCTCTTGTTACCTTCCCCTCTCAAAATAACTTATTTACAAGAACTTCCTTCCTTGGTGTAAATATATACTTGTAATTTGTAACACTGTTTTAGTGCTGGTAAAACAGCAGAAAGTTATTGCACTTTGTCACATTTCCCCTGCCAAATAAAAAGCCGATGAGTATCTAATCAGCTTACTCAATATACTGTCATTCAGGAGTCTTGCAAGCAAAAACCATGCAAGGACGAAACAGGAAATGCACTACCCTGCTGTTAAGTAAAATCCCTGTAGTTCATGTGAGCTTTACTTCTAATTAAGTTTTTTTTTTTAATTATCAGTCCTCATTCTTAATAAAAACAAGCAGCATCACCCACTGTGACAGAAGAAAAACAAATCTGGTTTTGAAATAGTGTATGTTAGGACACAGACCTACTATACATTTAGACCTACTGTAATCAGGCAACTACATAACTATATTGTTAAAATGTCAGATCTTTTAAAATTATGGTAAAGATCCAGTAAGAGCGCTACAGCACGAACATACAGGTTACTAGTTGAACTTGCAATTAAATTGCATTTCTCATTAATTTCAGGTTTGCTTTTAATGTCTTAGAAGAAAGTACCCTATGCAAATACATATTCAACACTGATTTGCATGAAAACTATATGTACAAAAAAAACCTAATTTAGGTGGGTTTTTAATTAAATATTTCTTCAATAATTAAAAATGAGCTAGCAGAAAAAAGGGCTACGTTTCAGTCATCTTATTTTATGCACAGTGAGTAGTTTGAATATGAAGTTTCACTCATCATTCATTACCCCAGCTATAACCCGTCATGAACTGTTCTAATTCCAGTCATCTTAAGAGGTTTTAAGAGTAGCTTCTGTTGCTTGGGTTTATCTTGACATTCCTCTGGAACAGGAAGAAACTTAAGGTCAGATATGAAGATGGTTCACTGGAAACCAGGACAGATCCTTTTTGAATACCAATAAAAAGTTTCCCCATGTATAAATACTTCAGTATTTTTTTTAAACTTCCTTAACTTCCACGTATAACAAATGCAGCACAAGTCACGAGAATCACACAATGCTGAGAAGCTCTTCAGAAAGCTTTCACACTATTACCAATGTTTCAGTTTGCAGACTGGATTGTGCCTGTCCCAAACATTAATTTACAATAACCAGATATTCTGCCGTAACAGAGCTAGACTATTTCCAGTGCCTGAACTACCTCGCCATGACACTCCCTAAAGCACAGGTTTTCTCCTCCAAAGTCAAAAAGTATGTTACTTCATTCTCTCCACCTTCTCTCTGAAGGAACTACGTGTTCCTTCAGAAAACTCATGTCAACCAAGCATCAATCACTATTGATGCTGTTTGTACACAGTCACGCAGAAAAGTAACTAGCATCACATTAAACTTGACAATGACAATTCGCAACTTAACTCACTCAGGGACAACAATCTTCCCTGAGATGTTACAAAAAAGGGAAGAGAAATCAGGGCTAGGTTATTCTCCTACTCACCTCTGGTGAGATTGGGCTTTAGAGTCACATAGCAACACCCTCATTTTTAGGGGACATCTTCATACCCTCACTTGCTCAAGCCTGTACCTAACAACTGCCAGGTAGCAGAAACAAGAACAATGAAACTACATGGATATTTCCATTCCCAACCAGCAATCTTAAGAATCACAATGTTAAAGTTGACTAAGTACAAGGGCAAGTCCTTTGCCAGGACCACCAGGAGCCTGCCCACCAAAGCAATTCAAGTACAATCACAAAAAAACTTCAGGCAGGGTCTGAAACATTGGAACAGGCTGCCCAGGGAAGTCTTGGAATCCCCATCCCTAGAGGTATTTAAAAGACAGGTAGATGTGGTGCTTAGGGACATGGTTTAGTGGTGATTTTGGCACAGTTAGGCTGGTGGTCGGACTTTATGATCTTAAAGGTCCCTTCCAACCAAACTACCATTAACCTACAGCAGGAGGTGCTTACTACTTGCCTGCAAAATGTAAGCAAAAACACATAGGAAAGCCTTCTAGGTTGCTGCCTGTAACAGATACTGGTTTGCACCACGAAGTGCCTGGAAGAGATCTAAGGTAAACAGGAAAGCCCAGAGATGCCTTATGCAAGAAAACCTTAGAGAAAAGAAACGAAAATACTAGGTGGCAGATCAGGTCAACTCTTAGTTGCCTCATTGCAAGCTAAACCAACACCATTTGTCTACCTTTTACACTAATCACAAAAATAACAGCTTTTATACATAGTCATATAAAACTTTCCTTTAGGCTAGAACAACGGACAATAATATTCCATTTCAGACAATTCTAGAAATTAGACTTTCCTTCCACATTTGCCTGAATTAAGAAAAACAGCAATGACTACTCAAGTGCTGGAACATAAAGAGCAGCTACATAAAACAGGCGGAAAAAAAAGACAGACCTCATGAATGCACAAGTGAAGGCTTTTTAGTCCTACCTCATCACTTTCATCTACTTCAATACCACCGTCTTTGTCATCATCCATTTGCTTATGGATCATGCGGAGAGCTTCTAGGCTGAATCGGTCCTCCTCAGTAAAGCACGGTGGGCTGAGTGAACTGCAGGGATCTGAAGGGCAGGGGGGGTGGGGGGGGAGGTGGAAGAACAAAAACAAAAAAATATTAGCTACTGTCACCTAGAATATAAAGCTCTCAAGCAAGAAAGGGCTTAAATTTCTGTATGTGTACAGGTACTTCATTGCACATAGCATCATAGATGTCAAATTTAGCTGTAACATAATAATTCTTACCAAAAAAGCGAAGGGAGTGGGGGAAATCAACTCTTTTTTTTTTTTTTTTTCTTTTTTTTTTTTTTCCTTTTATCCAGGAAGGAAGCCCAAAGAATAGGCTGGAATAGTTTGATTTGACTCTCTCTTCCAACCCTGTAACCGCTGACTCCACCTCTTTCTTCTGTCTATCATCCACCCCAATAATGTATCACTGCAATAGCAAATAGAGTCACTACATTTTCCAAGTTCCTTTCTGAAAGCCTGGCTAAACAGAGACCAGCGGAGGGAGAGAAAAAGAGTTGTCATGTTCTACAGTCATAGCTTCATAAACAGATAACAAAGGGATGGTAACCACACTGCAGATCAAATTCAAAGTTAAGTAGTACTATTGAATGCAAAATATTCAAGGAGGACTGCAAGAGAAAAAAGCACAGCATAAAGAAAATTCAACTGATAATAATACGCGGTATCTCAGTCCTGTATGCTCTGACCAAAACCAGCAGTCACCGTGGACCAGGATTCCAGGTCAAAAATAGTACGTTTTCATTTGCATTCATTACTGAAGGCTCACAATTTGTGTGCATCTGATGGCTCTGCTTTCACCACGTCGGATGGTCATCTCTCTGTTCTTTCCCACAAGGCACACACCAAATGATCCACAATGCTTGATGATCAACCATCATTAAACACTGGTCTTTCACAGACCTTGGTATTAACTCATAGCAAGCTATTTCATTAATTCTGATGTACCAAACACCATCAAAGAGCAGAAGGTAGAAAAGGATAGAGAAATAATTTTTTGAAATTTCAGCTTTAATAAGATAGCAATCCCCACTGTAATAGCCATAATAGCCCCATAAGCTGGTACACTCCACTTTACTCCTATGCTGACTCAATTTGTATTTGCATTGATATGACTCATTTTTGCTTCTTCTAGTCTATTTAAAGAATTAAGCTTTCATGTTACTCCAGAATTTATTAAAAGCTAATTTATATAAGTAATGAAAAGGAAGCACATATAGAAACAGAAAAATAAATTTATTGTGTTAGCATTTCTGTACCAATAAATTTAAAAATAATCAAAAATAATGGATGCTGATAAGACTCAGCTTACATAAGGCTACAAAGCAGTAGTACAAAGGTAGCAACCATGGCATAGCTGGAACCTCAGACGCATATTAACAGGACTGATCCCTACAGCTAGACATGAGCCAAAGCATTCTTACTTTATACACCAATTTAATTATACAGAAGTTAAATTCCCTGTTATCTGTGCCCATGTATCAATTAAAACAAAAACCACAAAAAAAGAAAAATCACTACAAAAAAACCAAACTCACTGACACTGCCCCAGAACAGACACATGCTGGTTTTAGAACTACTTCGTATAAATCAGAAATACACATTACTAAACATCAAACCAGGACAACCACAATGTTTTCAGCTTTGGAATGCAACTAGTACGTCTTGGGAGAAAAAAAAAAAAAGAGTGAAACTGAGTAAATTTTTAAATTAAAATTAAAAAAAAAATCTAGTTTCTTTGTCCACCTTTGTTTCATTAGAAAGGTTTAATTTGCACAATACACAGCCTTTAGATTTTTGCCTTGCAATGAAAAAATTACGATCGTTGGGAGGTTTAAGGACTTTTCCCTATAATACAGAGTGCTTGGTGTAGAAAGGCTTCCCTTGCAATAGTAATGACTCACCTCAAAGTTCTAATAATTAAATTCCAATAGCCATGAACAAAGAACATGACACTACTTAAATACAATCACGTATCATAGGAACCATCTTTGTACTGCAAGATTAGATCTATACTGTGTTTTAAGTTAGAAGAAAGCATAATTGTCAGAACAGGCCCCTCAAACACACTGAACTTGTTTAATTTGTAATTAGTTCTATTCTTACACAGAAGAAAATGTCAGATAAATACTGTTCACAGTTTGCAAGCACCCATTCAAATGTTTTTCCATTTTGTTTGCCTGAAAGCCCAGCTTTTCAAATCAAAAAGGTTTTCTCAGAGTACATTTTCTCAAAAGTGAGGTTTATCAGTTTCTTAATCCGAGTACTTATTTATCTTAAATATGCCATTTTTGGTTATTTAAGCATGAAGGCACTTTAAAGAGCTATGGCTCTTCTTGAGAGAAGTAAACAGCCTGCTTGTGCTTCAAATGTCCCGTGCGCTGGCTCCAGGAACACTTGATCTCTCTTTTAAGAGACGATAGAGTTCCAATTGCTCCTTTTGGGACCGAGAAACATGGAGTAGGACCACATCTCGACTGTAATAAAAATTAACCCACTCTAAACAGAATCCAGATTTACCTTCAAGCTTATTTACATATGGTAAAATGAAATATTCCCAGACTGACAACACTTGTCATCCCCCTTGTCATCCCCATTGTTCAGAGGACAATCTCAAAAAAAAAAAAAAAAAAAAACCACCAACCCACAACAGACATTACAAAGCCACAATCTAAAGAATAAGTGAAAAGCATTTCACAAGCACACCTATGAAGCCTTACCAAATCCAAAAAACAGCTGATGGAAATTTAATCATCTGCAGCTCTGCAGGAGATTCTAAAATGCAGTATTTTGCCTCATTTGCGTGGCAGAAACAATTCAGATTAATGCTAGCATTAAGTATGGTTAGAAACTTCTCAAGCATCCAGTTAATTAAGATAAAAGTCAAGAGGAAAAGTCTCAAGATAAAGCAAGCATCACAAATATAGACCTGAGGCCCCACAAAAAATTATAACACTAGTTGAGAATTATTTTTCACTTTGAATCCACCCTGTTGAAGGTGTCCTGGGTTTCCAAGCCTTCTATTGTACTTTAAGGCCAAACTTAATTTCATATCGGGACCGATTTTTCTGTCCTCATCTGTTATGTTGTCAGAAGTACACTTAGTCCAAAATCATCACAGGAAAGAACACAGAGATGAAGTTCACTCAGCAAGTGAACCTGGTAACTTAGAATTTGACCCTTCCTTTAACAAACAGTGCAGAAGAACGAGCAAACAAAAGAGATACAGATTAGATGAGGTGGACAAGAGGCATAGAAGCACACCATATGTCACTCTAGGCAGGAGTTATTTTACAACCCAGTTTTTAATGTTCGTCAGAAGCAAGGAAGTGTCAGAACTTAGGGTCATGTTAAGGAAGGAATTTGTTACTGAATAATTAAATGTCAAATTTATGGCTCAACAAACTTGGCAGAGGCTTTTGAACCAAACCTTCCTCCTGCCTTGAGTAGCTCAGTAACTGTCCTAGCTCCAAGACGAGAAACTAGTCCACACTAGTCCAGGGACCTGCTCAAAGCCATGGGCACAGACCAATCTTACAGGAGACAGTTTAACATAGAACCAAGTACAGAGTTATCTAACTGGGTAATCCAGGAAACTTTGTATTTACAGATAAGGGGAGAATAACACTTAACACTTCTTTTTTCTTCCTTTTCCTTTTCTTTTTTTTTTTTCCCCCTCTTTTTCAATGAGGCTAAAATAAGGTGAGACTACAAGAAAAACTTAAATTAGAAATTCCCCTAAACTTTAGAATCACAGCTTTTTCATACCCTTTCCTGAATGCAACAGGAGTTAAACTTACAACGTGATGCTGTCAACACTAGCCAGTAAGGAAAGTTAGCTACACCCAGATCTTCAAGTGTTCGTGTCAGCAAAGCCCTTGAAATTTATTTTAGGAATACACCATCAGAAACAGTTCCAAAGTAAAAGGGTATGTATATGCACCTTCAGTCTTTCATCTATCCTGCATTTTCTTTTCCCTAAACTGTTGGGAGTGCAAAAGGCTTCAGAATGAAAAGGACTGACAGACCAACAAACAGCTAATAATCCTGCAGTTATCTCACACACACACCCTTTTGCAAATGGACACTGGAGCATAAAAGCTATGACTGTGCCAAAGCCTGTGACAGAGGAACCCTGGCCAGGTGTTTGCAGTTCCAATCTGGACTCCAAAGTGCCTGAGCCCTTTAGTCTTTTCGATGCCTCAAAGAGCCTATTTAAAAATAAGGGGGGACACAAAACCTTTATGATCTTCAGAGGTACCTGGAACCAGATACACACCTCCAAATTTAAAATTTAAAAGCCTTTAAATTTCTCCATTAGTTCACTCAGAGCAACTTAGCAGTTGGGAGCTATTTGGAGAGAGTGGCTACAACACATAATTTTTGTTCTGTGAGGATGTTTAGCGTTCACCTGGAAGGAAGAGCACTTTTTTATGCTAACATATGGCAGTCCTATGGAAGCCCTCAGTGTTTCTGAAACTGCTTTTTTCTGATGAATTCCGGAGTGTACTATATTCTCCTTGTTTCATGATTCCTCGTTCCTAAGAAGCCATCTGGGATAAAGGGAAGCCTCGCAGAAAAGGCAAACACTATGCACAAGTATCAACTTCCTAAGTACATACTCTCAGCTTAAAATAACTATGTTTCAGCAAGCCATGATGACAGAAGTAGGATTTCTTAGCATTTTCCAGAGTCAGAGCAGGTGGCCACAATATCCCCAACCCCTTGCCAAATGCCAAATCTTCACCTAACTAGGATTTCTATTTCCTTACATTTCTTTCGTGCTTTAGTTTTACACCAGAGACATGCATTACAGTCTCTTCATCAATTCAATACGACTCTTTTCAAGGCAAAAAACACCTGTAAGAGAACAATGATTTTTAAAGACCTGAGTACAAATCTGAGTGTCGGGTACAGTAGGGATTACTGAAATTACTGAAAAGCAAGTGTTTTGAAGAATTTCACCAGATGTTCAAAACACAGTATTCACAGTAAAGGCAACAAACATGTTGGTTTTATCTCAAATTCTTACATAAGGTGTCATTAAAAACTTCAACTGCTTGAAAAGACAGCCTCAGAGTGAGCTTCATTTAATCTTTCAATTAAAAGCTCCCAAAGCAAATCACTCCTACTCTTAATAATTAAACTCCTCCATATGGCAAGTAGGCTGAGCAGGATATAACAGTTAACTTGACAATGTCATTTGTGACATTTATTTAAATGATTAGAGTGAAAAATAAAGTTCATCATTGCAGCACATCTTTCCACTAAAAACATTTTTAAAAAACAGACAAAATTTTGACAAAAAGGGGCAGAATACGCTTATCTTCTAATCACAACACTGTTACTTAAATGAGATCCCTGAAGAGGAAAATGCAGAGAAAGGGGAAGGGGTGCAACGGGAAAGGAGACTCAGGACATCGTTGTCTCCAGAGAAATTCAAAATGTAAAGTTTCACATTAGGTTTTTCCAATACTCCATATTAGAAATTCAGGTAATTTCTGAAACTGTGTTTATAAACTCATGCAATAACAGCAGATGAGACTCATAGATGAAACTCCTGACTGCAAGGTCTGGTATCTGAAGCACTTGTTCCTGAATACGTGTGGTGCTTAGGGATTGGTAACAATTCAGTTTAAAAAAAGAAAATAAAAAAAAAACCCACCACACAGCTATTTGCAGTTCAGCTCCATGAAAGCTGCCATAATACTTTTAAAATCCACCAAACAGCCTTCAGTAAAAAAAGATGACATTTCAAACAAACGTAAAATAAAACATTACCACTTCAATATGTATACAAGTGATCTTCGCATGAGAGATCTAAACCTCCGGTTTTATCACTATTCAGAAGCGTCCATTTATTCTGCTATTCCAGTATCTTTTTAATATATGCAAATCGATTATCTTCTTTCCCCCGCATGGAAACTTGAAACTTGATGAGGCAAGCAAGGCTTTGATTATTCCTTAAATCACCATTAGCTCATCTCTGCTTTCTCCACACCCACAAAAAAGCTGTCTAATTCTGAACTCAAATTTCATTTTTTTTATAGGCAGGGAAAAAGTGAAATCACAGTTTGTTATTTAAAGCAGAAATTCAGTAAAATAATGCCATTAGCAAAAATCAAGTGACAGGTTTTGATTAAAGCTTTTCTTATCTTTCTTAGATAAAAAGCTTCAAAACAAACTGCAGAACAGCAGACACCGTTAACTGTCTGATCATCTGTTAAGACATTCAAAAACATCATACACTATCTCAGAAAACTATTTAAGAACTTCATAGCAATAAAAATGTTTAGTCAAAGGAAAAAGATAAGAAAGGAATTCTCTAGAGAATTAAATTTGAGTCAAATCTAATTTTGTTTTAATTTAACTGTATTAAAAGCAACTATCCCAAATCAGCAATGCTTATTTAAAAAGGAAGTTGCAAAAGGGAGTTTGAATACGTTAATCGTGTCAAGGATTATTCTGACAAGACAAAATATCAGTAAAAACACTTCATTTAGAGTGCTAGGAAATTAATTATGAAGTTACAACTGTGCTCTGTCTGACTAAACAAAAATCAAGAAGATGGATTCATGGCTTTTCCATCTCCTTCCCACACCCTGCCTGAGCAACGACACAGTTTGAAGGGAAGAGGAAGTTGGACAATTATTGTATACAATGGTCAAAGTAGACTGATTTAGAAGAGGAACTCCTGCCAACCCTAACAAAGCAGGATGAAAGGAAACTGGGAGACGCATCTTACGCAAGCCATCAAAAATTCTCCGTTTTTTCCTCCTTCCAACTTGTACTTACTATGCAAACCTACAAACACATATGAAATTTGTTAAAAAGTTAAAAGTTAAGAAGTTAAAAAAAATGCCAGATGTCTGACACCTACTCTCAGCAAAAGGAAAGTCTGTCTCACTTTACTTGTATGTATTAGTACAACAAAACCAAGAAGGGAAATACTTAATGCAGTTTAAAGCTAAGTTTTCATCCGTGTATCTTGATTTGACAGTGAAGATTATTTAATGCACCTTTAAAAACATATGATGTACTCTTTGTGTGTTATAGTAATTATTAACATCTAAAATTAGAATAGCTCCAAGAAAAAACAAATTTACTTAGGTTCAAAGATGACCTAAATCCATAACTTCACCTGGAATAAAAACATACCCTTAACTCAGACAAAATTAACACAACAGTTGACATTTTTGCCTTACATCCTATATGTGTTCAGAAGTTACAGCTATGAAAGAAACAAGACTGTGAATTTACTAGTTGGGTTAATTTGTCAACAAAACATTAAGCTGAAATAAACTACAGATGTGCATTCATACACATTCAGTGGCTATTAGTGCATAACACACATCTAAGCACATGTAACAATACACATCTACGCTTTTTATATATTTTAGGTCTGACTAGTTCTTTACTGTTGTACTAAAAAACTTTCTCCCTTTTCTACCAGCAAGAAGCTGGAAAAGATGCAGTATATCCCTCATTATATACTTTAATCTGCCCAGTAATTTGTCAGCTCTTAAGGAAGAACAGTAGCATAGCATTTGGTCAGGAAATCACAAAAGCAATTTACAGGTCACCTTCAAATGCCTGACAATATGTCCATGTGATTTCTGAAGCAAATGTCCTAAACCTCATCATCTTGCTTAGAATTCCATCCTTGTTAACACCCCTGCTGTGCATTAATCTGGAAGTCTGATCTTTAGCCCCCTGGTGAAAGTGTATAGTCAATATTCAGCGTACCAATTTCTATTCAGATATGGCTCAAGAGCTAAGCAGAGCATGAGCCAATAAACACTCTTCTGGAAGACAGTGATCCGCAGAACATAACCACCATGATAATGTGGCTGCTAATTTAAAAGTCTACAAGCTTTTTTCATGCTGAAAAGGTAGTTCACAACTTCTTAAAATGGAAAAAAAAGGGGGGGGGGCACTTTAAAAGGCTTTTAGCACCTTACATAATTTTTAAAAAGTTCACTAAAAGGCATAAAAAGTTTTACAGATGTGGTTTCAAGAACAAAAAAGCATCTCTTAAGACCTAAATCCTTACACTTTCAGACAAATAAACTGAAACATGCTAAAATTGTAAATTAGAGGACTATATTAAAGTCATATTTATTATTTTTACACAAATTATATATATCTTTAAATTTATACTTTTAACCACATAAGTTTTTCCGCTGATATATTTGTTTTCATGTGTGATTCATAATCATATCCTATATCCATGAATCAGGCATGTAAGCATGACATTGCTGACATTACTGAATTACTTCAGTCTTCTCCACCATCTGATCTAGTACGTATATTATTAACTGTTCTAACCAAGGAATCAAATTTAATCCTCTGTGAGCACCATCTGTAGCATCGTCAGTTCCCTCAGAGTTCCTGTAACAACATGTTGTCAGGATGTATTTATACTTTAAGAGAGCATATCAGAATTATACAACCAAAAACCTAAATTAAAAAGATGTAACATTGTACTTACAATAAAGGCAGCTTACATCAGGGCACTCTGTTTTTTTAATACACAATCTGTTAAGATTCTAGCATTTGAGTATTTTATTTGTCAGCCTATACAATGTTTATACTTTCAGAAATACAAAGGCGCTGAGTGCATAGATCCATTTTATTTAATCAGTAACGCCATAATTAAACACTTCCTTTTAGCACCATTCAACATATCAGTAATTTTAAGGATGTATAAATATCAGTTTCTTTAAATAGTCCTATTAGCTTCTGTGAAGATTTAGTAGTACAGATTGCTGGCTAGTTAAGGACTATCCTACTTCCAGAAGCTTACATGAACTGCTCTGCAGTTAGCACTCACATCCAACTCCAGATTGCACAACTGGCAGTTTTGCTGCTACTAATATGCTGCTAAATATTTTTCTCATGATGAATTTCACCAAGTGATAAACCGGGCTGACAAATCTACTGATGGTGTCTCAGTTCACCTTGGTTTATTTGATGCATCTCTTGATGCGAATAAGATCTAGAGAGCCCTTTTTTTTTTAAAAAAAAAAAAAAAGCTTTCAGAATATAAAAAAAATGAGATAGTCACACATCTTTGGAAAAAACATATCATCTTTATGCTATTGCTCAAGCAACACAGACAACACAGATACTGATATTTACAGTTATCAGAATGTTAGATCTTGGTTGATACTGTTTTGATCAATGTATTTCTGGGCCCATAAAGACAGCAGCAAATGGTGTAGTTCTCCAGTATGTATTCCTTAGTTGTCAAGGTGGTCAATAAGATAGAAGCCAGTTCTTACACAATGAGCACGCATCAAACACTCACACTCTGCGCATAAGGTCATGCACTGGAATCACGCAGAGTAGAAAAAGAGGAAACTCAGTTCAATTAAACAAGAACTCCAAAACGTAGAATAAGTCATACAACGCCAGAGAGAACTAGCCCAGATATTTAAAAAAAAAAAAAAAAAAAAAAAACACACCACCACACAGAATCAAATTCATACTACAAGCACATGGCTTTTCCCATCAAAAAGAGTTAGATACAATTTGCATACAAGTTTAAAGTAGTAGTATTGTGCCTCTAGACAAATCTCGAGAAGTCACAAACAAAAGAAAACAGTAAGGTTCCCAAATACTCTACATTTGCCTGAACAACACACATTGCCAAATACTACTTGTACAGCTTCAAATACCATCAGTTGCTCCCCAACAGCATGAGCATATTCAGGATGCAAGGAAGAGCCAAGGCAGTAATTTCACATATGCTCTAAAGCAGAATAAGCCAAAGACTAACGCTAAAAGGATTCCTAACTGTTCGTGCCCCCGCTGTTTGTTCCTGTCCCTGTACTATCCCCTTCCTCGTACCAACATCAGCACATTTGTGCAATCCCGCTGCAGGAAGGAGCAGGAAACAGATCCTGCCTGAATTGGTTCCTGATACACCTGCACAAACACTTGTGACGGCAAAGGTGCAGGGGGAGGAGGAGGAAACCCATGCAGAAGCAGGGAGAACTGCACTTTATTGCCAGTGCTGCTGCTAAACCCCGGTCCTGACGTGCCCTATGTTACAAATGAACGTAGCCAGCACCACAGTAGGCGAGCAATAAACTGAAAAATGGAAGTAATGCAGTGGAACACCACCTACGCTGCTTGAGGGGAAAACTCCAGCTCCATTTTTTAGATCCGTGCCTTCTCCACAAGGAGGCATAGGACGAGGCCGTGGCCTAGATGACTTCTTGCAATTAACTATTAAGTGGAAAAATTATATACATAATTACCTGCAACAAGTTGACTCATGGCTGGACTCACTGAACTCTCCACTTGAAGCAATTTGCAATTTGTCAAGTAAATGTTGTGGCCTATAAAACCTAAAACACAGACTTTTGTAACACTATATCAGGAGTTAGAGTAATAGCAAACGCAAATAAAACACTCCACAAGATTTAACAAAACAGTTTCTAACAACACTGCCAGGATGCTCAGAATTTGTCCCTTTCTCCAAGGCTCTCCCCATGAGTCCAGAGAAGTCACAAACTCCAGATATACCCCACTTTGGCTGCAGTCAGTCCACATCATAAACAGCGGGTCGTCGGAGATACCTCTTCTCTACAAACTTAGACCAGCAAGCGCAAGGTGCCCGCTAAGAGCATGGCTGTCCCAAATATTGCTGTAAATTATGTAGTCCCTTCATTTAAGCTCCAATTTTTTGACCAGTTTCCAAAACCTAGGAGCCAGAATATGCAGAAAGAATTCAATATGTAAGACTATTAAAAAAAACCCAAAAAACCACACAACATATTAGGATCTGTCCCAAAGCTGACAAACTATGATACTTGGCTACATAAATCCAAATGAGCTTGTCTGGGGCTTTTTTGGTTTGTTTGAGGGATTTTTTATTTTTTTTTTTAATTATTATTGGCCACACAAGAAAGTGTTCTGAAGAGACAAAACAGCCAGGAACCTACTTATGGAAAGCTCAAGGGAAAGCACAAAAAAGTATAAATTAATACTGTGGCAATTGAGGTTACAACCAACTACAAAAGAATGTTTACCTTTAAAAGGTAATCAATAACATGAAGAGATACATAATCTACTAAAGTAGATTAAGCCCCAACGTATGTTTCTGACACATCGGGAAAATCAAGAAGAAATGAAGGGCAGTAAGCTTTTTCCAGATGATGACTACTTTTACTTATGAAAGCCATTACAGGTATTTTATGACATATTACATCTAGCTTATTTAAACATAAAATTTCAGTGCATATTTTAGAGTCTTACATAAGACTTTAAACACTACTATTGATTTGTATCTATCAGATTTGAAAAGGCTAAAGCACGGAAAATAATATCCTAGGAGTTTTTTTTAAACTCTTGTGGACATGTGGTGCAAATGGGACTGGGTATCTCATGCACAGCATTACCAATGCTTCTGCTGCTATTTGCTCCCTGCAATAGACAGAAGTAGGAAAACAGGCACAGAGCCAAATTCCAACAGACATAAGTGTTTCCGCTACATTACCTTTTTTTTAATATATCAAATATCAACATGAACAGGTAGCCCATCATTTTCAATTATCAAAAAGGAAATAACTTCCAAAAGTTAAAAAACCACCTGTTCATCATTAAGAAAAAGTAAACCAGAACCATGAAAGATTAATTCTATTTCAATACATTCAATTAGATCACATTTTCAAAAACCCCAGGAAGCAAATTTCACGAAATCTTCCGTTTCCCATAGAAACAGAAATACGTGACAAATAGAACAAATAGAAAAAACCCCACTTCTACAAAATTAATATTGTTTTCAAATATGTTGGGGTTTCTGTCTTGTTTTTTGTAGGTGTCCTTTTGCTTATTTATGGCCTCCATAGACAATAAAACACATTTGAAGTTCTTTGTTCACATGTCAAAAAGAAAAGCATGTGTTGTAATGCTATCCGACCTTGCAGTTTCACTTTGGTTCAATCAAATACAAGGAACATATGTTCTACAGGCTTTATCTCCAAGGTCTATTCTCATGCCCTAAACACAATACCTGAGAAAGTCAACACCTAAAAACCAATGACTCCATGTCAGTTGCACCTATCAGCCAGCATACACATTTTAATCTTTTTTGTATATTAACACAATTTGTAGGTCATAAATCTTCGCTTTAAATATGTTTTTGTCTGTCACCATTTTAAAGCAATTTTCATACCAAGTCATCTGCTAGGGGCAAGGGGACAATTTTTGTCTATTCTGCATTTCTGAGGAACACTGAACACAATCAACATACAGTAGACACCAGAAAATGGGTAACATAATTGTGTCTTACATTCCATAACACAGAGCTACATTCTCTCCTTTATTCTATTAAAATGCAAAGGAAACAGTTTTCTCTTTTCATTAAGTTTCATTTCTTTAGTAATATTTAAATTAGCACATAAGTTAACACTAGTTTCCAGTTAACATGAAAACTTCTGACATGTTTGCTAACGGTCTTTTCATGTAAGTGAAACTTTACTAACCCATGCCAAATCAAAGCCAGGTTACATTACCATTAAAATTACAAAACAAACAAGTATTTTTGAACTTACTCAGTTAACATTATAAAAAATTAATCAGCAAGTTTTCAAACTAGGAGGATATTCTCAGCAAAATTCCCCTCTTATTCAGAAATTCTCTCTGGCAATGACACGAACCAAAAGTCTTAGACACGTGCTTGGGACAGACCAGAGAACAGCAATATTTGTATATGTGACAAAGATGAGACTACTATAAGAAGATAACTGAACCCAAGTCTGAAGACCATTGGTTTCATGTTACTTCAAAATGGTAGCATCACAAATTGAAAGCTTAGTACACTCACCTTATTCTAAGCTAACACCGACAACTATCTTGCAGAATTACGTGCTCACTTCCTTTACCTATGGCAACAATACAAACAGCCTACACCAGAGATACCGCACTACTGACCCTACTATCTTAGCAATCATCAAGTTCTCAATTTTTCCTTCCTTCCTTTTCTTTAAAATTTAATGTTGTTATCTAAAATCTTAAGATTTAAAGGAGAAACTGTCAAGGCATTAAAAAAAGTAGTCTTCCATCTAGGCATATCAGAAATTCAAATTGAAAACTTTCTTTTAAACACTTCTATAAATTTACTTCTCTGTGAGCTACTAATTCCCTATCTCATGCAAGATAATACTCACTTAAGAAACAGTCTTGTTAGATGTTTTGAGTGCTGAACTCTCCATCTCTCCTTTTTCTCACTTGAGTAATAAGAAATTATTCTATTTTCTGCTCCCATACCTTCTTAAACTCAGTTGAATGAAAGAACCTTTCTACGTGAGATTTCATCTCGTTTCTCTCCAAAGCCTACTACTTGTTATTATTCATATTCCATGGTCTAACACACAGATAACGTCCAGGCAGAAAATTCATTCAAAAATGCACATCTTAAAGCACTCAGATGGAAGCAAAACATTAAATATCTTCTATACAGAAACAGATTGTAGTTTTACAACAAGCCAACTGACAATCTATGATATCCAAGGAAACTTTTTTACTTTTTAAAGGAAAAACGTTGTATTGTTTGACTGTATGTATACATATGAACACACACATACTTGCAACATGCAACTTTTTTTTGTTCTGGAGGCTCATTTTGAATCCATTATTACTACACGTTCTTAAGACTTTTGCTTTCCAAATCTTATGCTCGATGAACTTGTTCAGTTTTATTAGAATTAAAAGAAAACAAAGCTTCAATCCCATACAATTTCAAGGAGAACATTGATTCTCAGAAAGCTGGGCTTGTGTAGTCTTGTGAAGAGAAGGCTAAGGTGATCTAACAGCAGCCTGCAACTAACTGCTTGACAGCAGATGGCAAACCCTTCTCAGTAGGGACAGCCCACATAACATGGGGCTACAGTCAAACTATGCACTAGGAGGGGTCAGGTTAGACATCAGGAAACCCCTTTTTGCCAGGAGGGCATTGCAGTATTATGGCAAGCTACTTGGAGGACGTGGAGTTGCTACCCTTAGAGGATTTCAGAAGTTGGCCAGAAAGCAGTGTAGATGACCTGTTCTTGCAATGGTGACAATTGTTGCTTAGAGCACAAGCTTGACCTCCAGTGGTCCCTTTCAACCCGCACCTCTATCACCTGTTTTGAAAGGCAGATTCTAGAACAACAGTTACCCCCAAAACTGAGGGCTCCAATTCACTAATGAAAATGTAATACCAGTAGTCATTCCTGCTTATGTTAACTGTATGCTCACCATACGTTCCTAGGGTACTCCTAGGAAGCATGCTGTTGTGAAGAAGTTGCTGACCCACCACATTGACAACCCAAAGTATTAAGTAAATATCTAACGATAACAGACAAAGAACAACGCAAACCTGAAGAAACCCTTGGAAAATCCTGATCAAATCCCAAATGGGATCTTACATGCACAGGTTTTGCTGCCTTTCAATGTGCATATGTATTCCTCATGTCCATAGTAAAGAAGGCTTGTGTTCATGCATACAAATGGACTTCTGCTTAGGAACGCCTTTGCAAAATCTGTATGGTTTTACCATCACATCAGTTCAAAGCAATCATCGTATATAATGAAGAGATACAAGTTTCAGCAGAACCCAAGGCATTCTGAAAGACAATTAAGAGACCGGGGTATTAAGAATTGGTATGCCTGTAGAAGCCCAGAGCTTGACAATAGGGTGATAACCATTCAGAAGAAAGAATTTATCACAACTAGAATAGGCATGTTCATTCAAGAATGAGATTTTTTTTAAAGCTACACTACATATTGTATAACATTGCTTTGCATCTTGTAGTTCCATAAGAAATACTTTTTATATTAGGAGATATTTTGTATGCACGACATTATGAAGACAAAAAAGCCAAAATTCTACTTTATGTAGCCATGTCTAGCCCCAGGTAAATGACAACCTGTACTTTTAAGTGAGATATCTATTACAAAAGTCTACACCTTTGTGCCACAGCTAAAGAAACTTTATGACACTGTTAGTTTTCTAAAGCTCCAGTAAGATTCAGTGTTGTTTTGGTAAGACGCCTCACTTTTCCCTTCAGCAATATAAAAATTTGAGACATTTAATATTCTCTAGGGACAAATATCTAAAAAAGGTTTAATGGCTCTATTAACACTGACACAAGTTTAAAGCTAAAGATTTTGAGAAGGGTTAACAATTTTCATATGCAGAAGGAGGAGGGAAGAAGAGAAAAGACAGGGTTGTTTCAAAATCCTTTCACTGTTTTTATAAGCAGAAAAAGTAATTTAGGCAAAAGCGTTACATAAGTTACTGCACTACAACTGCAATCTTGATCAAAAATAAGATTCGAGATGCTGTTAGCTAAGTTGAAGTCAACAGCAGGGGGGAGGGAGGCAGAAGGGTGTGGAAATAGTAGAAAAGGAGATAAGATGGTAAACCATCGATTTTATTGATCTACTTAGAGCAGTGTAACAAAAGCACCTTATAAAAATCATTCAATATATTCACATAAAATAAGAATTTGTAACTTGAGACTTCATCCAGATTTTGATTGGAAAGCTGTAGAAATAATCGCATATATGAAATGCACTAAAACTGAGAAGCAAGCAAAATCAGAAAAATTGAAGTGAAATTAAGGAGATCTGCAGAATTAATGCAACCAACGCCCTGAAGAGGTACCCAAATCTACTCTATTAGAGTTCAGTTCTACCTCAACAAGAAAACAATCTGAGCTCAGAGCTCATTTGTGCATAACTACCCGCAGCAACACCTTACAGAAGGTCCAAACCCTGAAGCAAATTCAGGGTTTAAACCAAACACTAACAAGAATTCATCCCAGCCTTTTCTGAACAGCATCAGCTGTTCCATGTAACTGCACAAACTGAACTTGAGCATTATTTATTGAAAGGCGGGCTTCAATGCCATTAACTAAAATCTTTTATCTTAACACTTGCCAGGAAAAGCTTACCTAGTAAGCAGAGTAAAGCTACAAACGTTTTCAAATAACAATACTTAATCAGTCTCAAGCAGCAAACTGACATGTAAAAACAATGTATCAAACATTATTTAAGTTTACCAAATTTACTGGTGTACACAATTGGAAGATTCATCGGGCTTTTTTTTTTTTAATCTACAAGTTTTGAGAATATAGAAATCAGTAGGTAATGTAAATTACTGGCAGTAAAATTGAATCTCTGCACTGCATAAAATATTCTTTGGTTTTCGTTTGCGTTTTTTATAATGGTAATTATTTCAATCCAAGTTTTAATAAACAAACACTGGAGTTCTTTAAATTCCCTTGTTTCATATGAGATCACATGCACTATTGATTTACTGATCCCTTACAAAGGATTATCTGTTGTAGTAAAACCTGATTAATATAATAGAATTCTTTTAGCTTGGCAATGAAAATAAATATTACACTGATATTTTAAAGCGATAGACAAGATCGCAAGACTACTAGACCAAGGCAAAAATTAAGGATCTGCTATTCCAAGTACAGAATGCAAAAAACTTACAGAAATTGTCAAACAAAAAAAAATAAAACAACCAACTCTTTGAAACGGGACAGTTGAGAGACAAGTACAATCTTTTAAATGACAACAGAATTCTGCAAATACCTGCAGAGACTTTTTTCAAAAAAAAAAAAAGTCTACATTACTAAAAATGTAATCCTATATTGCTAAAAAAACACTGCCTCAAAAAAGAATCATTCCTT
Organism: Larus michahellis; assembly: GCF_964199755.1. Classification (NCBI taxonomy): domain Eukaryota; kingdom Metazoa; phylum Chordata; class Aves; order Charadriiformes; family Laridae; genus Larus; species Larus michahellis. The sequence continues at coordinate 66,186,298 of NC_133900.1, read as the reverse complement.
TCACCATCACATAACTGTGCCTTTCCATGAGAGGTCACACGAACAGAAGAAATTCCACAACTGCAGGCCAGTGAGATGACAAGTAAAGTAGCCAGCTCCAGAACATGCATTTTTCACAGACTTTTACTCTAAAAGCAAGTATCCCGCTTATCCTAAAAAAAACAAGTAACAAGTATTTCTTCCCCAACATGATATATACACTTCCTTTTTTTTTTTTTTTTTTTAAACTCCTTAAATGAACACAAGCACACCCTTTTCTTACCTGAAAGAGCTTTCTACCTGCAGGTCAATTTGAAATGACTCCAAAAAAGGAACAGCAAGAGGGTGAGAGCTGTCATAAAAGGAGATAATCTTTTATATTCTTAAACACCCACTTGCACTTTTCAAATTAGATCAGCATTTGTCAAATTGTATACTTCTATGTATGCACAAAAGCCAGTACATTCGTGAGGGCAAGTGTGTACTTAATGGCTTAATAAAAAATATCCAAAGTAACAAAAAGCAAGCAACTAGATAAAATTAAAATGAAGACAAGCAGGATTTTAGCTGCAGTTTTTCACAAGATGTCTTGATACAAACAGCCTCTAAGAACTTCATTTATCTCAATGCTTTTATTTTTAATCCCATGGGTATTGCTACACCATCAACTACATTAGTATACGCCAAGTTCAAATACCAATAAGTGAGCACAGGCCCATTGACCTACTTAAGAAAAACACCTGCAGTAGCCCAGTCAAACCCACAAGGGAGGAATAATTTGAGAATGGTTATCAAGCTTTTTAAATTGCCATCAGCTTAATTTGAACAACAACAAACCTGGACAACAGCTTCGTGTTACATTTGCCTTAAAAAAAAAAAAAATATGCCAGAGTCCAGAATTTGTTCAGTCCCCCCTAGCATCTTGACCCAAACCTTACAGTGCCACCCCAGTTCTGCCCTCACACCAGTTTGATTAATCGGTTTCTGTAGTCTAGAGAATTATCCACCCACATGAAGATGGGGCTGATAGAAGCCACACCTCAGAGAGGTTTCAAACAGAAACAAGGAAATCAGGCCAAACATTCAGCCATGTTTGCTGCATCGTGTCTTCCTGTCACCTCCGAGGTTGCAAACTGACTCAAAACCCCATCGCTTCTCGTTCGCATCTTCCCTTCTCTGATCAAAGCTCCCCTGCCCAGCCACCCCAAGGTCCCTTGCATGAAAGAGAAGAACAACCCAGCACAAGCCCAGCACAATCTGAAGCTGCAGCCTCTGTGGTATGTCATTAACTACTCAGGAAGACAATAGAAAGCTGATTTCATAAGTTGGTCTTAAGATTTTCTGTATGGGTGCAAATATTTAACTCTGCTTGCGCACGCCTCAGGCAGGACTTGCAAAGCGAACATAATCACTTTTAGCACATCACTGAGCACTCTACGGCTGGAACCACCAGCCTGTCGTTTTGCATGCTCAATTCACAGCCAGGAAAACAGCATGATTCGAACAAGCTACAGAAATATTTAGTGCTCCAAACACTCAACTTGTTATCTAGCACAAAAACAAGTTTACAAGGTGCTACATATACTGCCAGATAGATATGGCTACGGACCAGTATTATAATGTAAATCAAGGGGACGGGAGAAGCACACAACTCTTATGCCGACTATACACAAGCTTAATATTTAAAAATGAGTAGCAAACTATAACTTGTTACTTTCTGCTTTCAACGCTGTCAGTTCCTACAATAATTAGATTGCTATTCTTCCCCATTTGTGTCACTTCCCCCTCACCTTGTCACATGCACATAGCTACTCCCTGATTTGCTCATATTGTTCTTTTTCCCTTTCCAGGTTTTCTCTCAATGTCTTCCACGTTTCATTTCCAGTCACAAGGTTTTCATTCCAGCTTCTCATCAATCTCCTTATCTGTGAAAGGAGTGTTATCAAACTATCATCAGACAGTTTTCACATTCTGATACTAAATCCATCTTCTTACTGCATCTTCCTAACCTTTTTTTTTTTTTAAACCATAAATATAATTTATGTCATATATAGCGACCTAACAGTGCTCTTACTTGGTTACAAAGACCACTACTTCCCCTCTTCCTTCTGAAAATTCAGTTCTTCAATTTCTTATTTGTAAAAGCAATGTCAACAATTTACTTCTCTTTATCCTTCCCACCGCCCAGCAATGTTACAGCGGTTCATTCTGGTTAGTTTCTCATTTTATCAGCAACAGAATGGCAGATATGCATACTTAGACATTGTTGATCAGTTCGGGTTTTTTTCCACTGAACCAGCCAAAGTAATTTTTTGCGTGCATACACACTCCTCCAAACAACGTTCAGAACCGTTTTGTTTTGGTTTTGATTTTGAAAACTATTTCTTCAAATAGGACCTTGCAGAGAAGAGAATGAAGGAAACATCATAACAGGGACAAAGACAAGTTTTAAGACGTGCAAAGATGATTGCTACGCATTGTGATGGAAGCTCATCTTAAATTGGCCTAAGCATGCCAACACTTGATACAGGAACATCCTTATGCCATCAGAAACTGAGGAACACGAGGGCAGAAATGCCAGATTGATACTTAAAGCTGTCTTGTGGTGGTAGTTCATCTGTTCCAGTGCTGTACATGAACTAAAAAGGCTGCCTTTCAAGCTTTTCTCAGTGTGGGCAGTTAGGACTGCCTGGTGCCGTGCAGATTCCCAGATAAAGTTCACACTAGCTCAGAGATGTCAGCAAAGTATTCCCTTGAACCATAAAACTTGGTCCATCATGCACTTATTTTTCACCCCAAAATGGTGGTTGTGTTCTTTCATTCCAAATTAATATTACTGGTAAGAGATGCCAGGGGTATTCTTGTTAAAAAGACAAACAAGTACAAAGTCTTACCATTTGTTTATCCCACCTAGAACCTTCCTTCAATAAACCAGATCACAGTGTAACAAAAAAAAAAAAAAACCCCACACCACACCCAAAAAAATAAAACCACCAAACATCTGTAAGCATCTTGCTTTCTCTTTTTGTTGCTTTTTGGGAAAACAAGAACAACAGAATTTCATTCTTGCATAATGAAAACATGAATACATGTTTATATGTGGTTGGTTTGGGTTTGTTCTTTTTATTTTTTTTAAAGATGCTTTCCCTTCTATTAGGGAACAAAAGAGAGACAAGAAATGTGATGGAACTAAAGGAAATAATGTTCCCATAATTACATATAGAATTGGAGATACTGTAACTCACTAGAATCTAAGCAACGTTATCAAAGAAGACTTGTGCATAAAGAAGCACAATATGTAAGTTCACACAATATATAAATAAAATATTGCTTCTTAATAGGAGTTACTCCAAAAACCAGGGTAGTATTCACCATTTGGTAGGTAAAACATTTTATTACCAGAAATCAAGAAAATTTTGCCTTGTTTATTTCAGTTTGGAGCCACAAGAATGCTTCGTCACACAGAGCCAATAGGTTCCTGATACAATGTTCTCCATTTGTTTGCTGTTTAACATAAAATGTTTACCAAATACGGAAAAACTACACTTCCCCTTAACATCATCTTTTTAGTCAGTGTAGCAGAGTGCCTTGAGTTTTCTCTTCCCTTATCAATACAATAAATATTGCATAAATATGTTCTAGGAGGAAAAAAAAAAAGCCACATCGAGCTCTGTCTGGAAAACGTTGACTTTGTTTCTTGAAGATAATCTAGTATTTTACCTGAAGTCAAATCCAACAGCCAATAAATCGTACAAAATCCTTTTCATAAGCTGTTGTACTCAATAGAAGAGATGGTACAACAACATGTAAAATCAAACAAAAAACAACTCTTCAGAGCTGGGACACAAATGCAGCAGAGAAATATTGAACACAACTTATGGAGCAATTCTCTTCTACTCAGAGGCTTTCTCAGTTTATACACAAAAACTGAGACTTTCCTTTTTCACCATCAATGCTGAATAGCTACAAGTTCAACTGCAGAAATGATACTGAGCATAACAACCTCCTTCCTTCCTACTGAATTTTGCTGTCGACGAAGTAAAGCGTGTTAACAGCAATTCCCATCTATGACAATGTGAAGAGAAATCCAAGCCCGAGCTGTGGAGACAGATGTGGAGGCGAAGGTGCAGAGAAAACGACCATTGCTGATCTTACTGATTGCGCAGTAAGTCACCTGAGGTAATTATACACACCGGAATGTTTTAGCAGAGAATTTCTTACCAAAAAGATTGCTAATTGGTGTTAACTCCATTAAGTTATTTGCTTAATAAGCAGCTATTAAAAGTTACTAAATGGAGAAATCCAGAGGTAATTACACCTTGCTTGCTTGAGTACTGTGTGCTGTTGTGCTCATCTCCAAACAAGGAGCATAATTCTAAAGGAAGAAAGGGGAGATCTTCATATGCAAAAGGCATAGGATAGAAAACAAAGAATAGGAAAATAAACCAAATGGCAACATTTTTTTACAGTTGATAATATTTTGAAAAGCTAATAGCTTAAAAAAAAAAAAACACAAAAAAAAACAACACAAAAAAACCCATACAAAACCAAAACTGCCTTTACATGGTGTAATACACAGCTATGACAATGAGTTCTACGGATCATCATGTCCAAGACACTGAACTTTTTTAAAAGTGAGATCTATGTGATGGAACATAAAGCCACATTTGTGTTAGGTAAGATAAAAATCAAGCTGCCTGGAACAAGTCTTCACACTTTAGGACATAAGGCAACTAGCAAATGGATTTTTTTAGGAAGTTATACTGAATCACTGTGCTGCAACTATGTGCTAGACATCTTGCAATATCCTTTTCTCAAGCACCAGGTAGATGGTTATTTCAAAATATTAGATAAGCTACTTCTCCAATTCTGTAAAACAATTATTATGTCCTTAAACAAGGTTCTAACCAATCACTTCTGGAGCAATGTGGGGGGGAGGGAGAAGCACACAACAATAGGACTAAAAGCATATTTGTGAATAATAGCATCAATTGTTATCTGAAAGAGCCGTCTCCAGGAAAAAAACCTACAATTCCAGTATTCCTAAAGCACCTCCATGGATTTCCACACCACAACACCATGGATAATATACATGGCTTTTCTCGTAAAGAAGCAGACACCAGTGTTTTAGTGAAACTTGACACCACAGGAATTGAAACCTCTCCCCCATCAGGAAGTGAAATTTTAGCAAAATGGTTCTGAATAACAGACAACAGTAACAGACGCTGTGTAGAAATGCACGTAAGTTTGCTCTCTTATAAAAGCAGTAAAAGTATTGCCCAGGATCACTTTGTTCCAAATACACCACTTCAGTGGTCTGTAAAGATCTTCAGTCACATCCAAAATTTGATTCCATTAATTCTTTTAAAAGATTTAGGTAACAGAAGAATATGATACATGCATACAATCCTCCTTGTCTGTTATCCAAGTCTTTGGAAGTAACCAAGTACTCGTAAGTAAGGCTAAAAGTGAAAAAAGCCTCTAGAGTTTCTTGTGGCATAATTTCAGCAGTACTAATTTTTGGACAATCAGCTCTCATGCATACACTTACACAAATTCTGCTAAACCAAGTTTTTTTTGTGGGTTGTTTTCGGTTGTTTTTTTTTTCTTCTTCTTTTTTTTTTTTTCTTTAAGTAAACCAATTAGTAAACACTACCCTAAAAACAAGAGGTGCTTTATCAGTGAATTAGCCAACAACTTCCAGTCACGTAACAAAAGTATGCAAGAGTATGCCATGAGTGGAATAAAGGATACACACTGTAACCTGCCAGACACCCTCAGAGTGGAAAATTTCAGAATCACCACATTTCTCATCTAAAAATGAATGACATAATTAAAGATGTGTCTTAATTTAGCATTTCTGTTTTGCTTTATACTTGTTTATTAAAGAGCTATGACAAAATATTGTCTACTTACATGAACAAACACACCAAAAGAATGAGACAGAAGGAATAATCCGAAGCAACATTTCCCAGCTTCCCCAAGTTGTTTACTGCAGGGAACTGCGTATGCAAGCCTTTAAATGCTACACAAAACAAATCTGTCACCACTGCTATCTTAATGACTTGTAAGTCTAATTGCCATTATACCAAGGTTTTGGGGTTTTTTTTTTGTTTTGTTTTTTGGGTTTTTTTGGTTTGGTTGGGTTTTGTTTTGTTTTTTTGTTTTGTTTTTTTTTTTGTTTTGTTTTTTTGTTTTTTTTTTTTAGAAGCAGCATTTTTACAATGCATTGTGTGGCACACAATCTTTGCCACCATCCCTTGACAGAGCTTTCCTCCGGCCCCTCATTTGACCATTCACTTTTATTTAGTTTCTCTATCCATGTTCAGCCAGCATCCATCTTCCGTTGAACACTCATGGGACCATACTGGCAATCTCTCATTAGTTTCCAATTTGCCTCCGATTTTCCTATTTCTTCTCTACTTTCTAAAATCCGGTCGAGCAACAGTGGCAGCTGGTTGGCACATTAAACATTATGCCAAGCAGGTGCATGGACAGAACAGAGGAGTTAGTTTTGACACACCTTTTGCTGAAAGCTGACTACACCACTTTAAATTATGGAATATTTCATATGCATGGAATATTCAGTTATTTACTAGCATCACTATACACAAGTAAGGTCCCAGTTCAGAGGAGATATTAATGCTATAATACCACATATAAAGTCCTTTTGCATATATTAAGTGTGTTAGACAACACCAAAATCATTCCCAACATTAAGTGTTGGGTCAACCATTAACTCTGAATGCAATGGTACAGGCATTCGTTAATTGGGCAGAAGACACAAAAAGTCCAAGTAAATTCAGACAGTAATGAGGCCTTAACTAATCTAAATGGCTTTGCATCATACTTATTAATTAAGAACAAATGCCAGATTTCTCAGGTACTCACGCTCGTATCATTCACCCCCTATCTGAACTGAACCACCTTATGAACAACAGAAAAGCAAAAGCTTCACAGAAATCTACTTCTAGATTTCTTTCTTTTTTTTTTTTCTTTTGAACACATTGCTTCACAAGTTCCATTAGACATTCAGCTGAGGAGGCAAATAACACACGTGACCAAAAGTGAAGGTAATGTTGGACAGGCATCCAAAGGCAGAGTTTTGCCCAAGAGGAAAAAAAAAGAAAGACAGACATTAATTAAAAAAATTACATGACAGGATAAGTCATTCTACATTAGACAAATCACTACTTCTAAATATATTATTTATTACACAAAACACATTCAGCTGTGCTTAGAAGTACAGTACAGAGCTTAAGCATAAATGTTGATTTATTGCAATTTGCATTAGTCAGATATAATAGGCAAGAGTTCTCTGCAGATTCCAATGTTAGCCTAAAAAGGGAACAGAAACTTAGGATAATCCTATCAGATATTCCCAACTGTCTACTGAAAGATCCTTAAGCACAGGACAACTGTAGCCTCCTAACAAGCTGCAGATTATGTGTCACCAAACATTCTTGAAGATTTTGGGTTTTCTCTGTTTTTCTAATATCTTTCAAAGACAAGTCTATGCCATCAGAAAAAAAGACATTGCCCACAACCCTCATCCTTCCTACTGCAAAACACGTATGAATAGTAATGAACCACTAAAAGCAACTCCAATGCTATGGTAGCTTGCAGAGACAGAGTAGGCAGACCAGTATTCTGCTTGTGACTAAACCAATCACAGTTGCATGATACTGAACAATTGTGGGCGAGAATATCACAATTTCTAATTTAGCACAACATTCTGCTATGAAGTACAAAGTGTTACTGGAAGTTCCCAGATGCAATTAATGCAGAGGTGGAATTGTTCTTTCCTTTTTCCATAGCCATGCTTCAGTCTTATCTACAGATCTGAAATATTTCTGTTAAAGAGTTTCAGAACTACACCAGCTGATGGTAGTCTACTCTTCTGGTACTCCTTATGAACAAAGGCAGATAATCTAAAACCAGCTGAGCACCTTATATTCATTGAAAAAAAAATCTAGCAAAGCATGGTAATTCCTTCTGGAACCTACATGGCATTTTCAGTTACGTGCTATTGTACCCAGCATTTTACATTCCTGCATAAAAAGTTTAGCTATAGAGAATGGCTGTATTTAGCTTTTCAGTATTCCTTTTCCATTCTTAAACTGGAGCAAAAATTAAGGGGTGAATCACATGAGGTGAGAAGGCCTGTTAAGGAGGTTGGGGTACTCAATCAGAACATACCAAACATGCACAAGATTTGTTGGGGTGGAGGAGGCAAGGCAAGACAAATGCAACAGCACGACTTAACAGATAAGGTATTTAAAAGAATCTTACAAAATACATTATGAAACTTCACATCCTAAAAAAAATTAATTTCCTTACACTACAACCCAACCATTCAGGTCTGTAAAACCATTAAAAAGCTGAAGTGAATTCAAGCATAGATCATCTTCTCTAGTAAATAAGTCATCTACTAAGAAGTCTCAAACCCTCTGAAAGTAATAAATTATGGCTAACAAGGCTATCAAAGCTGGGGAGAAGGAGTTAACACCACCTCCCCTCCTGAGTAACATATTAATTATAGCTTCCTAGGTAGTATTACTGATTGGCTGACACCTAATCCTGCAACATTTTAAAGCTAAATGACACAGAAAACAAAACTTAAGTGCACTTAAGAAGCACTGTGAACATAAATACCAAATTAATATCCAACCTGTGCAGTAATTATTCATTCTGTAGCATTCAAAAAAAACTTAAACACATTAAAGAAACATGGTAAACACTATTTGAGTCATGTATTTTTAAGTTTATAACTAAACAGGTTAGAGGCTCCTTAAACAGGAGGAGGCACTGCTTCTAGAGCAGTTCTCATATAAAGCTACGAGAGCAACATTTTTTCCATGTATTTGAAGTAAGTGTCCTCTTCACGCTCAACAGAAACCTAACTGACACAGCGAGTGGAGTTAGTGATGCGATCCACGTGTCCAAACAGGGCTTTCTACCTCATGGCAAAACAAGTTTACTCTGTTATAGAAGGAGCCCAGATTCCTAGCTCAGATGCCAACACCTCAAGAGGTGTGAAACGAATCCCATCCTTAAAGCTTCTGATCAAGTAACACCATGTGTAAGCACTAACGTGTCTGGGCCCTACAAACTCAACAGTGTTAAACAATAAATGAAAATAACGAATAGGTGAAGCAGGAAACTGTGCATAGCAATTGCTACCTAAGCATGTTTTTCCCCCCACAACATGAAGTTTGCATGGTCTGAAACACCAGCTCGTAAATGATGCCACATTCTCAAAGTCCAGTATAACAACAATAGCCTCAGCACGAGCAACAGCCAGGCACAAAAGCCAAGGAGAAGGAAGCAGGCTCACTGCTGGAAATAACCAGTGTGGGCACCAACAGCTGCTGCTGGGGCTGGCTGCTTCCCTCTGCTCTGGGCCCTGTACGCCCCCAGTAACCATCCTACATGCTTCAACCCCTTCTGGAAGCAGCATGGAAGCCGACAGCAAAGCTTTCTGCCTGCCCAACCAAATGCAAATTGTTATTTCCCTATTTCCTCCGAAAGGAATGACAACCGGACAAGAGCTAGAAGATGCTTGAAAGTCATCCTGTGGATGATGACACCATAATAAAAATAAAATCTAAATTTCTGATAGCAGAAGTATTCAACCCATATTCAGATATATCTAGGTATACCCCATTATCTTTAAAATCTTTTAGGTTAGGAAAGAAATAATTGAGGTAGCTTTCATTACACTGAAGTTCATATCCATTTCAATTAGTAAACAGAAAATGACTAATATCCAATCAGTAAAATCAAGCAGTTTGCCTGCTTAACAAACCAACTAACTAGAACTTGCACTTTGAAGTAATCTGTGTTTAACAGAAGTTTGAGATAGGCCAAAGAGGAAGAAAGTTTCAAAACACTTCTAAGTGAGAAATCCGAGACCATCATGTGAGGTTATTTCGTAAAACAAGTGAACATGTCAGAGACAAAGGCTCATTATTCATGCAAATATAACAGGCTACTTACAACTCTTGGACAAAATGCACAGGAAAAGTACAGTATTTACCTCACCCTAACACTTAAAACTGCAATACTTTGAGAGCTTCATTATTAGCGTTGGCACCTGTACTTGCCACCAGTATGAACGTCATAATCCACTCTACTGTGCCTCTAACTTACACTTACTTCACATATTAACGTCAAGAAAATATCCAGGAAGTATGCCCTCCACTAGGTATCCAACAACCCAGGGATTAAGTAAAATACTGAAGAGAAATGCCTTGTATGCTTTAGTTCCACACAATACAGAACGATCTATACTCAAGTTCTGATCTTAAATTCACTACCTAGCCAAACAGAAGGCACTCTTTGAAATATCCAAGCAGTTATACAATGGCAGCCTCCATGGCGATCCCAAGACAAATGCTGTTGTTTTCCACAGCAGTTTACAGTTGATGTTTCCAATTCTCACCTGTGTTCCAGAGAACTTCGTATTTAAGTCTGTCTTCTCCAAAATTATGAATGCAAAACTTGCCAAGGAAAACATAATTATAGCTCTGTCTAGATAGAGAAATACATGCTCCTTCCTGCTTCTAACAAGTCTCTTACTATGCTCCCAATCAACAGACCAGAATTAAGTTTGTCCTTTATGATCACTGAAAATACAGCACAGACATGGAAAAGCAAGCTGAATTTTCACTCCTTTGTACACCATACTTCTCTTAATTTTCATGTGCAAAATGTCCTTGTTACTAGTAGAATGTTTCACTTCCACTTTCATTTTTATTGTGTACACCAAAAAAATTTTGAAAAAGGCAAACTGAACTAGGACACATTCATGAAACACCTCTGCAGTCAGTTTTTAGACCAAAACCCATGGCAAGACCAGACAGTTTCACTTAAACTATTTACAAGAAGCAGTTAAACAATTATTTTCATTCCAATAAGCCTTAGAAACCTTTTGGAGGAAAAAATAAAAAATTTAAAAAAAAAAACAAACAAACAAGAGGCCACAAAGTCTGAAAAGTTATTTATTTTCCCTCAACATCCTGCAGATGAGAGTGGCCTGGTAGGAGCTACAGAGTGAAAACCCCTTTTTCCAAAGCCAATTCGGTTGACTGATCTTCAGCAACGGCTTGATTGATCTTCAAAACTGTCAACACTACAGCTACCTAAAATCTCCACTTCAGCCTACAGTCAGGTCTGAAGGTAAAAGACTAAAGACAGGTTCTTTTATCACAGATAGCAAGGCACTACGCATCTAGGCTTTAAGCAGGTTAACAATAGTATTCTGAAAACTCAGTATCTTCACTTGGTATGCTTATTCCTCTGCCTAAAGTCTTCTCAAACACCTCATAGACCCAAAAAATACAGTATCAGAGCAACAAATGACCATAATTAAAGAAGTACTTACTAAAACATTTGTGCTAAAACTTACAAAAATTCTACTTGAATGACTAATCAACTAGTACTTTCATATTTAAAGAATAAATGCAATAATTTGGGTAACAAGACAATGGCTGTCTTGTTCTTTGGCTTCTGTAAGAATGTTAATCTGCTGCTGACAGCATTGTGGGCATAGAAAACTAGAAGTGGTGAAAAAAATCAAAAACAAAAAAGTCATTGTAATTTTACTAACTTCTGGCAGGAAATAAATTTCAGCCTTAGGATACAATTTAGAAGACTGCAAACCAATACAAATCAACAGAAGAAACACAGTTCAATAAAATCAATTTACAAAGTGAGTCAGTTCCAGCAAAAATTCTGCCAGTCCTCAACTTGAAAACCCCCACTTAGTAGCACCTCCCAAACATTTATTGTATAAATTATGATGCAGCTTACAACATTAGTGACGTTCTCCTTTAACCATTTTACCCTTATTTTTCCTACATTAGCAGTCACTTTAAACATTTGCACAAAACCAAAAATTAAGTGCTAATGGAAAACAGCAAGGATTTGCCAAACTGTCTTGTCTCAAACAACACAATGGCAATTTGCACTTTCACAGAAGACTAGCAAAAACATATGAACTGGCCATGCTGACTCAAAGGTGTCCGCCTAGATCAACCTTGCACAGCACCAGTTCGCAGCAGATGGTGCACTACAAAGGGTGATGGCAAGAACAATTTTTCCCTACAACAACACATTTTTGGTTTGCAAAACAGTTCACTGCAATGAGATTCCTAGTTTAATACTACCTGTTGACACAGGTTTGCTGTCTCCTTTCCCCCAGGAAAATGGGAAGAGGGGGGACATACCTATTTTTAAACCTTCTTCTGATTTTCAATGAATGCCCCAGGTCTCACGGCATGAAAATAACTACCAGTCTTCCTATAGTTGCCTCCTTTATAATACTCATGATTTCAAAGAGGTCTACCACATCCTCCCTAAGACCTGAAACTCATCTGGCCACCACAGCACTCTTCCATCCATCCATCTGTCCCTCCCTCCACCTCCTTGGCCTTCCTTGCTTCCAGCCCAGGGTTCATTCGACCTTTGCTTAGCCAATTTCAGCAAGTTATTCCAGCAGAAAATTAACCCAACAGCTAAACTGAAATAGCTCAGCATGAGGAAGAGGACAAGCTGAAGGCCTAAACCACAGCTGCCAATATATATTGTCTTTAACTTCCAATGAACTACAGACACAGGGCAGGTTTTTTAAAACCAAGAAGTCCTCATTTCTCTTCATACAAAAAACCATATATACAAAAGCATTGGCAAGCTTTATGCAAACCTTTTCTAATTTTACATATCCTTTCAAGTGACAACAATTAGTATACTATTTGCCTTTCTTCATAATTTGTAGTATTTCTTACTGACCAACAACCAAGCTTTTTCCAAAGAACAATCCACTATTACTCCCAAAAATCTCCAGTATAACAGCTAATCAGAGCTCCAGTTATTCATTTCAATCCAGTCCAAGTATACACTTAACAGTATGAAAGCACTGAATAAAATAAGCTCCTTCCTCCTTTCTCTCCCTGCCCCACTTTTTTGCACTTTAACACTACCATCATCACTCTGCCACACAGTATCATTAAATACCATCACAGATCTCTCAGAGCAACAACAGTTTAGGTTGAATCCCCCTTCATCATCCCACTACACATCAAACTTTCACTCATTTCTAAGCTAAATAGCATAACGCTCCACTTGTAACCATCTAGTACTGTGAAGACACGTCCTTTACCTTCCCATTAAGGTAACATTTTACCTGTGATTGCTTATCACTTGTGTAATGAAACAGCAATTTCTGTGGACAAGATCCCAGACCAGGTTGTGTATTGAGCTTCCATTTTGCTGAAATAAAGACGTTTTATCACTCGTCAACATCAAGAGAAATTAGAGCCTTGACTACTGTTCACAGGATACTATAAACAGACATGAAGCAACATAAAACAAGTGTCCGAGTGCGTTTGTGACAAAAAAGAAACACAACACAGATGCATAGTTTCCTAGGAAGGATGTTTACTTAATAAAGGAAACAAACCAGTTTTACTTGGATTCCTTTATAACAGAGTTTAAAAGTAGTCAAATGGATGCATTTAGAGCTCAGATAGGTGGTTGGGGGTTTTTTCCTTCAAACATCTATAGCTGCCTCAGAATGGGACATGTCGTCATTATCCTGTATTAATAAAATCAGGTTTCATCAGTTTTGCTTTATAGAAGCAAATAGTTATGCCTGGAAGTAATTCGAGTTGTGAGACATGATCTCTCTCTTACAATAAATCAACTGGTAAAAAAACAAATTAACTCCTAAAACAAAGGTTTCATTCCAAAACCTGGATTTTCCTATAATCTAAGTTACTATCTTCTGCAATAACTAATCTCTTTAAGAAGCCCTACTGAAACTTTGACTCTATTGCTAATCTAAGTCTCCCTCTACAAGTTTTATGGGTTGCTGAAATATTTCCTTACCAATTCTGAATACCATTTTCAACTTCACAGTTGGTAACATCTGTTTAAAACACTGCTTTCCATGACAAGCTAAATCTCCCTTATCCACCCTTCTCAATCACTATTTACTTGGCATGCATGGACTTCTACTAAAGTGGTTAATACCACCTTTCTCCAAAGCTGTTATCTTCTCAAAGGTGCCCTTGTGCAGCTGTGCACTGACCTGAAGCAAGGACCAGAACCTGCTGAAAAAAAAATTAATACCAACTTCCAGCTAAACCAATTTCCCCAAGCTAGCTCACCTCCAGCCACGATAATGTTAAGGGAGCAGCTGGAACACGCAGAACAGGGAGGGACGGAGAGAAAGCAACATGCACAAAGGAGGAGCACCCCTTTCTGCAGCAACAGCCCACACCAAGGTCAGTTTAAATCAATAACAAAGCAACATCCTTCAAAAGCTGCAGAACTACAGGTCTCCTATCGCTGCCTGCAACACAACCAAAGCAAGACAATTATCAGGAGTGCAGTTTCATAGTATCAAAACAAAAATATTAATTTACTTAAAATGCAGTCTTAGAAAGAAATCCCAGAGAATACGTAATACAGTTCATACATTGAAGTCAATCTAATCAATTTCACTGTCTCTTAGCTGTACTTTAAACAGGCACATTACTGCACTGTTTCCAAAGTAACTACAATACTCTCTATGGCTCTGACAGCAGTGTTTCAGTAGAGGAAGGAGAGAAGAAATTGAGGCAGCCATTTGCCAAAAAAAGTACAGGCAAAGTTAAGTTTTTTCAAAGAAAAATTAAAAATATACTCTGGGGAAGACAGGGCTGTCATGATGCATTTCACTTGCAACTAAAAATCACAAGTAGGAAAGGCTATAAATATATTTTTCCTTCCTGCCACATCATGCTAGAAGTACTGGAGCTACATGATATTATATAGTCCAGTTTTAATATTTAGTGAAAGTGTAAACAATACTTAGCACTAAAAAAAGAAAATTAATTTCCACTTCAAAACCATTTTTAATCCTTTAGGCAATGAAAATAAGACAACAGTATTTTTCATGTAGGCTACAATGTTACAGCAAAAAGTTATCCTGCAATCTTCTATATATAGCAAATTATGATTAAAACTACAGTAGAAGGAAGTCTCCTACTCAGAATAATTAACTTTCATATTTGTTTCAAAATCATCACAGACCACATGGTTTGAGTACTTTTGTTTATTTGTTAACAGTATAATACTTCTTGTTCTTCAAATAAAAATACTAGGTAGCATTTCAAATTGAGGAAAAGCTTATCAGACTTGTAATTTTCAGACTATAATTACAGAGAAACAACATAAGACTTATTCTTTTTATTTGCTTTAGATCTAGGCATACAAACAAAATTCACCTGCTTACTGCATCTAGTGAGGGTAGGAGGGAAGAATGCATTTCAAGTAAAATCCTGTGGTTGGGATTAAAAAAAAATAATCAGCAGATTGACAAAAGTTATGTAGATAATCTCCTAGCAAAGCTCACTGAACATATTCTAACATGTAAACAGAGACAGCAGTATAAATCTAAAAAACCAAAAATCACTTACTGAGCCATTCACTCGTTCATGAAATGCTACACACACAGAAAAATAATCAAGAAACATTCAGGAGTTACTGACGACCAATCTCAATGGAGCACAGAGGAGTTATTTACTATTAAGAAAAAAATAACATTTGTCTGAAAATTTCCATCCTAAATAACATATTTAACTTGCAGAGAACTCTGAATTTTAACTAATTCAGTTCATACAGTCGCCTGATGGAAATGAGAAAAACTGTTCCTTTATCTGTGTAACATCATTAATGTGCTTAACAATTACATACAACTGACCCCTTTCTTTATTCTAAACCACAAAGCCAGAAAGAGCATTCATACCACACCTTCAGGTACAGAAAGTTTCCCGTTCTAAGGAGAAACTACACAGAGCTAAGAAATCCAAAATGTCTTCACCAAATTTTATTCAACAAAAAATTGTTTAAATTACTACTCTACCACAAGGTTTGTTTGCTTTTAAACACAGCTTTAAATATGTTGAGATAAATTACTCTTCTAGTGCTCATGTCAGTTTTAGAAGCAGAGCACATGAAAATTTTTTACAAATTAACAATAACCACAGAAACAAAGTACATCAAAAACAAGGTATTAAAATTGTAACTGGAGACAGTACCAGAGGGCCGGGCTGGTGACAGTTTTTAAATGCCTTATGATGCAGAAGAAGAGGTAGGAAACAGAAAGCATTGCCTAGAGGAAAAGGATCAAAGCTATCTTTGCATTCCTGTAAATTCTGAGCTACTGCAGAAGTTAAAGCTTCACCCAACCCAAGCACCCTCAACACCCATTCCAATTTACACGAGTTTCTGTGGTGCTATTTACGATTTGCGATAAAAGCTGCAATAGTCAGCAACGAGCTCCCTCCCACCTCTGCATCCAGGAATCACCCGAGAAGCCAGATTCACCTGCAGTAGTGCAACACTGCTGCATAGAGAGGAAATTTGCTCCTGATATACTTAATCTTTGCTAGAGATCACAAGAATGAGATTCAAAAACTCAGTGGTTCCTACCCAATAACTCAAATTCTGTTGACTCAAATGAGTCAACAGTTCTATTATGAGTGCTGCTAAATCAAATTTTTAACTGTTCTGACAAGTACATTATCTTCAATTTCCAAGACAGGTTCTAGTTAAAGCTCTTAGAGTACTTTTCATTATACAGATTTAAGGATTCTTCTAACAGGTCTCTGAAAAATTACATGCTTTTGCGATTCGAAGGAAAAGGAGCAAGGTCCATAAGAAGAAAAACAAAACAAAAAAGCCATGAAAGACACAGTAATGAACTCTCTTCATTTAAGTTTGAAGTGCTCACAGAAATCAAGTAAACAAATGCAAATTTTATAGTACCCAGACAATCATCACATTCTGTTTCGGCCGATTCTAAATTTTAACAGTGCATTATCATTTTATTCACCCCTCCCCGCTTTCAGATATGCAAAGATAGTTTCCATAGTAACAGGAGAGACTCAGTAGTATCCAAAGGCAGAATAACACTAACTTATATAATAACTTGAAACTCACCTTACTTTATAAAATGCGTATATGCTTATTTTAAGACAACATAAATAGTGGTTATTTACTCTTAACACATACCATATGTGGTCAAGATAAACATCTCAAGTTCCTGTATTTTAAAATGCCAGTTTCACAGATAGGATGTAACAGTCTAATCCCAATGAAGTCTTCCCATGCACCAGGATTTCTGCAGTAAATTAGAGGCAACTCTTATGTAAAATAATACACTTTTGACTTCTGAGTTTTTAACAATGCATTAAAAGTTACACCCCCAAAAAAAACCCACTGTAGTAATTTTCCTGGCTTTCCAACAACATCACAGCTCTTTGCGGTATGTTCCTCTCCCCTGAAGCTGATTGAGAACAGGTATTACATACAAAAAGGACATACAATTTACAGCACACAAGCTAAAAATCAATTAAAAGGATATCAAATTGCTTACTTCATACACACTTTAAAAAAAAGGAAAGCACATTTTCAGGTGTTTTTCACAGTGATACTATCATCATGGGAAATCTTATCAAGATCAACTGCCTCTGTAATTTGGTCCAGTCCTCCTTTGACAAATCCATGGCAGCTCAACCTAGTTATGATAGATCAGCATCACTGAGGTTAGTTAGAAGAAAATGAGTCATGCCCAAGGTGCGTAGGAGCAGCTAGCCAGAATCTGGTAGGAGGTCCCCAGAAAAGCAGAGCTGCCTTCAGAAAGCTCACAGCTGAAAGGGCAACACAAAAACCTGCTGATGGGGGGATGATACTGAGTCAAAGAATTTCACGGAGGGACACCGAGGGGGTTTAAAAAAGGGTCTACTACAGACTACTGCAAGACAAGAAACAGAACACACCAGCTAAATAACCTGGCTAATTCCCAACAGTAAGCCCAGAGAAATCTTCAGAAGAGGTGAGGCCGACGGTCAAGAAAACAAGTTCACAGGGCAGAAGGTGCGGACCGCACTAGCAGAAGCGCTGAAGAGTTACAATGAAAATTCTGGGAGGCTGTAAGGCAAAAAAACTCAGCTGTGGGCAAAGGAAGTTACAAATGCTTGAGATCTTATCTCTGAGTGGGATTCCAATGCCACCCAGCTACTTAAAGGCCAGGGGTTTTCCTGGTTGACTGGTTTTTAATCTTTGTTGCAAAAGCCTCTACAAATCCAGCCAACTACAGCTGTTTTAGCTCTATCTTGTAGTTGTGACAATTCACCAGCCGCTGATTGAGCTATCAAAACCTGGAAACCTTGTTGCACAGCATTTCTTTGCTGGATTTCTCCTACTGCTGGGTTTCTCCTATTGATTATCACTAAAAATAAAAAATATTCCAAGAAATTAAAAACGTAACAAAACATAACAGAGCAGAAACTAATTAGATTCCAGGGACAGACAACTGCATTAAGATGCTGACAGAAAGTAAATAACAGCTTGAAGCTGACATCCCTTAGAGGGGAAAGGACTCAAAATTTCTGTCCTCCCAACAGAAATGGTAAGACCAGATCATGAAGAGCTTAACTAGAGACAAACAAATAGAAGTCATGGAATAAGAAAAGCCTGAAATATTCATTTTTCATCACTAGAGAAATCTACTATCCTTAAAAAGCAGTTTGCCAGGCAAGTTGACAGAAGTCTCATAGCTCACAACCTTTTAAGACCAGTGCATGCCAAAATAATCATGCAAAGATCATTTTGCTACGTGACAAGAGTCACTGCACTCTTTGTATTGCTCCACCGTACATAAAGTCTCACACACAGCCACCAACTTCCAAATGGATCATTCAAGCCCAAAAAGGTCACTACCGCAGTTTCACAGTCACCCTAGGGATGCAATTCTATGGACAGCTAGGCTCGTGCCACCCTTCTGTACTGCTGACCCCACCTGCACAGTCCCATCCTCTCTCTTCTTTGCACTGGTGCTAGTGCTTAAAGCACGTCAGGAAAGAATCTAATAACAAATCCATTGGGTTTTCTGTTGCCTGCATTTCTTTTTACATTCCTGCAAGCTAAAGCAGCAGACAGTGCCCAGCACAACACTGGCGGCAAAGAGGGCACAAAGCAGAAAAGGAGCAGGAACTGCCTCCCTCCTTGTGGGCTGCGAGTACCGGGATGAGGATGCCTAATCCTACTAGCTCTCTTGTGCTAACAATATTGCTTGCACGGCCAGCTGGGGTCAGCTCCAAAGAAGAAAGCCACCCTTCAACAGCCACCCACATTAGAATGGCTTAAACCAATTGTGAAGTTGCAGCTGAAAATACACTTTTTCTAGAAACCCTCGTTTCTCAGATGCTGAAGTCAGATTAATTTGAAGAGCTCAGAGTGTTAAGATGATGCATAAATTCCAGAACAGAAACTCAATTAAAAGGGAAAAAAAAAAAAGGTATTTCAATGACTTTCAGGAAAAGGTTACCTTACGTTGTCCATTCTTTCTTCAGTAAATACAATGTAGTGCTGTGGTTAAAAATGGTCTATCTCAACATTATTTGAGAGAAAATTATTAGCCAAATACAGGTCCACGTTCCCTGTTTCACCTGGAAGGCAGCCAGATTAATCCATGATCATGGATTAAATTTAGACTTTTAAACAAGAAAAGAATCCCCAATTATCCAGAATTACAAAGCAACTTAATTAAAAGTCAATGAATAAACTGAATGTGAAAAGCTGGTGTTATCTTCAGGCTCAGAGCAGAAGGTTCCTCAAAACTTTCTACCAAATTAAGTAGTGAATGAGCAGAGACAGAATGAATAGAAAATAGGCTCACGGGGTTCCAACCAGTGGAAACAGTTTTGTTGATCTGATTTTCATAACCGTGACTAAATACCTTCAGCGCAGTGTCAGATGTTACGTATACAGCTGTCATTTATAAATTACCATTAAAAAGGCACATATACAGAGGAAAACAAGAGTAATCATAATCTACATAAACAATTAAGTAAATATCTGAATATCTGGTGAAATATAGCAGTAGAATTTTAGGCTCTTTCCTAGCCCTAAAATTCATCACACATCCCTTTTCTGTCAAGTGTCTAGATTATCTTTGCCAGCTTCTTCTCTAATCCAATAAAAGCTGCCAATAATGGGAACTTGTTGAACAATCTACGTAATCTGACTGTTATAGGTAAAAACTTTCCAGCCTATATTTAACTTGAATCTCGCCCACTACAATTTACTTCCTCTTAACCTACATGTTAACCACAGAGAAAATGGAAAAAGTTTTTTTTTTTAAAAAATCAATATGCTTATGTGAACTATTTCTTACGTACACACCCCCACAGCCTTTTCCACCCCCCAAAATAAAGCAATTTTTTTTTATTTTACATCAGTCATTGGTTCTGAGCCTCTCAATCCACTTTGCTACTTTCCTCTGTACTTTTTTGTTTAATACTCAAGACTAGACACAAAGTGCAATCAAAAAGGAAAAAAATAAAAGCCTTCTGTAATTTAAACTGGACATATCCCAGGACAGCACCCGCTTTTGCAAGCTACATAATGTTGTTTTTTCAGATCAATTTATGACTAAGACTCCTGGATTGTTTCCTACAGCTGTGCTGCCCATACACCTCTACTCGAGCGCCTGTTAGCCTCTTCCTAGTGCAGCATTTTATACTTAGCAGCTTTTTATCTTCTGGATTGTACTTCTCAAACCTATCAAAATGACTGAATTAAAAGTTTATTCTGTTCTTCTCCACATGCGTGTCGGCAGTCCCTCCTAACTCGAAGGCACATCTGCAAGTTTTATCTTTTAAGGAAAGAGTGATAGGTAACATAACTAAAAATCACCCCCTGAATATGTCACGTGGTTTTCTCCCAACCTTCAAGAGTTCTTTCAGCTTTGCAAAGAGTAACTTAAGACTATTTGGGGGTTAGTCACCAGACAGGCAAATAACTTATGTGATCAACTGAAATACCGTATTTATCAAACGTGTGAACGCAGAACTTTGTTAAAAACCTCCTAAAGACTAAAACTGATTCTAAGATGGCTCTTACCCATACGTATTTTCCAGACCAAACTGTCATGTAACACAAAAAATCCACTTATAACAGGTTAGATTTCTCAAATGACTGTATTTCTTCACCAGATTCACTGCTGGGGGGGCACCACAACAGCTGACAAGCATCTCAGTACTTTTACAGCCCATAAAATATATTAAAAAAAAAAAATTACTTTTTTCCATACAGACTGACACATCAAAATTGATTAAGCATGAAATGTAGACAGCATCGGCACTTTACATAGCAAGAACCGTTTAATACCACCTACAACCAGATTAACTACAGTCTGGGGGGGGGGCGGGGGGAAGCTGTTCCAATACATCATTTTCTCAACACCCCTGGGAGGTACGACTGCTGCTTCACAGACTGCGGATGTTCCAGCTTCCTTAGTTTATACGGCCAGACAACAGATTGGACAATTTAGATTTCAGAAACGCTGTGTCCTCAAAAAAGATTGCTAGATCATGTAGCCTTGCATCTCCATCTCAGGAGTTATTTCAGGAATAACGTTGAAGTTTCCCTAATTATAATTAAAATACACGTTATATCGAGAAGAAACCCACGCATGTTTCATCCACTGAAGTTCAGTAATTCTAGCTCGGGATGTAATACTATTCCAAACAACATCAGAAGTTTTTCTTCTGGTAAGAAACACACACTACTTTGACTCAGAAAGTGTATGGTTTTTTCCTTCTTTCTTCCACCTTCTGCACACTCCCTCCAATTAGAGAGCTTTTCAAAAAGTACGTTATGAGACATGACAAACTTCTAAATGTTTTTTTGAGCATTTCCTCACACACCAATCCCATTTTCCTAAGTGAACAGTCAAAAGACCATAAAGCTTCCTCCTGTTCATTACCAGACAGATTCAGAATGCATACAAGCAATTCAGAGCCGTCAAAGCCTGCTGAAATTATTTATTTCAAATGTGTTTGGTGCAACTTGTTTTTAACTGCAGGCATTACCATTTGCCCTAAGTACAGTAGTATGAATACATTGACTTTTTTTTTTTGGCGGGGGGGGGAAAGGGGGGGGAATTAATGAAGGCCAAAAAGCTTTCCACGCCTTTTTGGAGAACTGAAGCCCCCGTGAGGGCACGGGATGGACATCTTTGTCTTTCACAGCCCGGGGCTGCCGGCCGGCGTTGCAGCCAGCTGTGCTGCGATACGGCAGGACCTGCAAGTCGGCCGGGGCGAGCGGCCTCACCTCCTTCCCCCGGGGACCGCTGAGGACCCCCCCATCCCCGCCGGGAGGGAGCCCGGCACCTGGCCAGGAATCCTCCCGGCGGCGGGGGGAGCCGAGGCGGGGGCGCCGGGGACCGCGCCGAGCCGGGCCCAGACACCCGCCCGGGCGGGCGGCACCGCGGGCGCCGACGCGGAAGCGGCGGCTCCGGCTCTCAACAATATCGCTATTCAACAGGATCCTGCCGATATCCTGCGGCGGGCTCCTTCCCGGGGAGGGCCGGCCCCCGACGGGGCTGTACCGCAGTGCCGCCGCCGCCGCAGCCGGACCCCCCCCACCCCCCCGCCCTCTGCAGAGCCGCACCGCGGCGGAGGGAGGCGGCTCGGAGGCGCCCGGCAGCACCGTGGATCCCGGCGGGTCCGTCCGTTCCCCCTGCAAAGACCGGCGGGATGCTCCCCCACCCCCGCCCCAGCCCCGTCGGCTGCACGCGCGGGAGCCGTTACCTGTCACAACCGCCGCCGTCTCCGCCGCAGAGGAGGAGGCGGCGGCGGCGCCTCCCCGTCCTCCCCGCCGGCCACCGCCGATGTCCGCAGCCTCCACCTCGCATCCCCCGCCGGCGGCGGCGGGCAGGAGCAGCCCCAGCAGTAGCAGGCAGGTCGGCACCGCGGTCGCCGACACCACCACCGGCCGCCCGCCGGGCGCTCGGAGCCCGCTCATCGGTACCGCCGCTGCAGCGAAGAAGAGCGAAGGGAGGGAAGGAAGGAAGGAAGGAAGGAAAGGGCCGGAGCTCCGCCGCTGCGACGCTGCCCGCTCCGGCGGCACCAACCCGCCTCAGCGCCGGCCCCACGCCGCCTCCCGCCGCTTCCGGCGGCCGCCACCGCGCCGCCCGGCAGACACGTCACCGCGCGGTGACGTCACCGCGGAGGGAGGGAGGGGGCGGCCGGCGGTGGCGGGGCGACCCCGGGGTGCCCGGCGGGTCGCCGCGGGGAACCGGGCGCTCGCGGCTGCTCCCGCGGCGGTACCCGCTCCCCACACGGTGCGCCGGTGAGGGCTCGGCCGGCTCCCCCCGCCAGCCCTGCCCGGGGATCGGTGTGCGGCGGAGCGCGCCGCAGATCACGGCCGGTCACTCAGCCGGGTTCAGGAAAAGCAAAAAACATCTTAAAATAAGACATTTTAGCGACGGGGGAGGGGGGCGGGTAGGAAAGGAGCCCTTGGAGTTCGTTAAGTTTGTCCTTAACGCGCCAACGCCGCAACAGATGCCGTCACCTGAGGAGAGCTCCCCAAAGGGGAGGAACGTAGGGAAAAAGTTCCAGTTCGGCGCCAACTACAGCCCTTCCAAAGCAAAAAATTTAAAAAAAAATAAAAATAAGTGGTGGTTTAAATCTGATCCCATACAACTGAAATCAGGAAAACTAAGCCCTCACAGAGGTTAAACCCTGAGTTAATTGTGTTTAGGACCTGGGTGAAACAATTAAAAAAGAAAAGAAAAAAAAAAACAACCCAAAAAACTTGTGCTTAAGAAGTTTCCATCGAGCCACTGTAATGGGAATAAAATCTATACCGTGCTTTATCCTGTCCAAATCTATGGGATTTTCAACCAGTCTGTTTTGAGTCACTTAACCAGGAATAACGCAGCCTTTGAAGACCGAGTCCAATCTAATATCTCAGATATGCAATGCACAGGTGCTAAAAGCTACATAAACATTACATTCACTGTTAACTATTGCAATCACCTAAGAAATGACAGAAGTGCTTTGAAAGAGTCTTAGAAAAGCCTTTGCTATAAAGGAGAGAGGAGCATAAAGTGGACTGGTATAAGCTGCTTTCGCGGGTCAGCAGAATCCAGAAAGCTAACTGTGAAACTGTTATAGCACTATTAAATGCAGCATGAAATCATTTGTCCAGCAACACAGTTAATGTGCATACTCCATCCTAGCTGAAACATATTTTTAATGAAAAAAAAAAAAACAACAACATACACCTCCCCAAAAAACCACCACAAAACATTGAAGTACTCATATACCATATGAAGATTTGGAAAATGTGTCTAAACCTAATGAATTTAGTTTGAATTGTGAAGTCTGTGCCTAGCTTTATCATTTGTGTTGGCTGAATACAACAGGCTTTAAAGACCAACAGTATCTGCCCAGATCTTGTGTAAAGAGAACAATGAAGTGCCTGCATCTTATGAAAGCTTGTTCGGTGATGTTTAACTTTAGGGAGGGGAGCTGGAGCAGGGTAAATTCCCCAGCCAGAAACAAAGAAACCAGCTGTTAATTTAATTAATTAGTTAAATTTAAAATACAAAGAGAGAGGTACACAAAGGGTACATGAAAGAGGAGAGTTTCCTGGACAAGTGTGAACTGTTTTAACTGGGAGCTGCTGGAGTCAGAGTCCTATAGCGCAATGCCATGTGAGATGGGGACACGAACAGAGAGCGCTTAATGAAAATGCTGTGGGTCTGAAGTAGAAAATGATCCTTGTTAAAAATCCTTCTGCAAAGTCGGTTCATTTTCACCTCTTGGTCTCAACTAGAAGTCCCCAAATAGGACGCAGGGAATGGACTTGTTTCATGCAGTGCTTGTGTTTTGGAGTTGGGGGGGAGGTCGCTGATGGTCAGGCCACCTTAGCAGCACTTCTCTCACGGTGAGAAGTGTATTAAATGGAAACAACTCTCGATGCATTTCTGCTTCACATCACACAGACTTGACTGTATAAACTCGGAATCAAGGAAGATACCGACCCTGGGCTGCAGCCTAACCCATTAATCCACAGGAACATAAATGACTTGTGGTTTCAATATGAGGACCCAAATACTGCTGAGTGCCCTGCAAGGCTTGATCACAGAATCATTTATGACATCTAGAGGTCATCTAGTCTCACCCCTCTAAGCCCTGAGGAACACCACTCATAACCACTTCATTTCGGAGTGTTGACCACTACTTTTTTGAGTAGAGTGATTCACCCACCTTGCGGGTGGTGAGTCACCACCTTTTCCACCCACCTTGTCCACTACTTCAGTCCATGCCTCCCTTACTGGACCACAATGCTGCTACGGATACTGTGGCAAAAACCCTGCTAAAATCAATGTGTGTTGCTCTTATCACCAAAACCATAGAGCAAATCATCTCATCGTAGAAGGCAATCATGTTGGTAGAACTGTGTTGGTTTTTCCAAATCAACTTCTTGTCCTTCATCATCCCGGAAATGACTGACAGAACGATCTGCTTTATGATCGTCTCTGAAAGAGAGGCTGGGTAAGGATGACTCTCCCGTAGTTTCCTGCACCTTGCTTTGATGATAGATGTGACCTTTGCTTTTTTTCCAGTAACTGGAAATCCCATCTGATTGCCACAGCCTTTCAAAGATCATAGGAATCAGCGCAATGAGTTAGCGCCTCAGCGCCTTCACAAGCACCTCCTGTCCAGCCCTAAGGACTTGGAAACACCCAAGTTTGCTAAAGTGGCCCTAACTCAACCTTCCTCGACAGTTGGTAGTAGTCTCCTCCTCCAAATTTTGCCACTAGGCCTAGACATCTGTGAGGCCTGAGGGCTGGCCTTGCCAGTAAAGGACCAGGGAAGAGGGCTTTGAGTATCTCAGCCTTTTCCTGGTCACCCACCCCATTCAGCAGCAGAGCGTACTAACATTCTTAGTGTAATCAAAACAATTTAGATGATTGTTTTCTCTGCCTCTGGGTGTAGGCAGCCATAATAGAAAGGCTGGAATTGGTGTGAACAGAGAATAAAGGGTGATGTCTGGGTGTGGAGACGCGAGATGGAGGTCACAGCAGCAAAAGGGCTCTCAGCATGGGCTGTGCTAATGGCACCCAAATTAGCAGGTCATCAAGACCCCAGCATATCTGCATGCAGTTAGTTCCACAAGACATCCAGATCTGGAGAAAAAGAGCAATGAAGAAATCCTGATGATTCACAGAGGTGGGACAGGATGGAGATGCTGATCGCTACCAGCTGCTCAAGGCTACAAAGAGGCACATCCAAAAGCTGTGCATGGTTGCCAGCCTAAGAAGAACCCAGGAGACATGAGGAGGACTTCACAGCGGGTGTCACTTTGCCCCTCTGGAATTGCAATGGATGTAAGTCCCGATGCCTGGACATGGGCATCACAGTGCTGGATGGGCAGCCTGACCACCACTGCCTTGGTGCCCCATGGCTGTAGAGGCTTGCTGGACACACACCTCCTGGTGCTTCTGAGCATGATGACACCCTGCAGGCGTGAGACAGAGTTACAGGTGCTTCTCTTCAGTTTCTGTTAAATAAAACCACTTTCGCCTCAGAAGGCCTGGCAGTGGTATGTGCCACATTGTTGATGGAGTGTTGCAACAGTTTTTCCCACAGGTGCCCATGTTTATCTTTTTTGCAGGGAGCAAACCTCTCCGGAGGCCTAGCGTTAACCCATTTGTGTTACTTTCAGTCATTACTCCTGCTCGGTATTAATGGACTTGTACAGTCTTGGTCAACTTTTCTGAGTGTACCTTGCTGTATGG
Source organism: Larus michahellis (assembly GCF_964199755.1). Lineage (NCBI taxonomy): Eukaryota > Metazoa > Chordata > Aves > Charadriiformes > Laridae > Larus > Larus michahellis. The sequence continues at coordinate 66,159,672 of NC_133900.1, read as the reverse complement.
ATAACCTGAGATGATTTTTTTGAGTCCTGTCTTCCGTCCTTTCATAGAAAGCTTTTTTTTTTTTTAAATAATGTATATTTTACTGATTTGAGTTGCCATTTCTGTCAGCAATTTTATCGTCCACCTAGCCTTGTTGTGCACGTTGATTTATCTAAACAGAAAAGGGAGAGGAAATAATCCTCAGAATTGTTTCATTCCCACAGTTTTTTCCAATACATACATTTTGTCAGTCCTAAAACTACCTGGACGCAGCTTTGAACAGTAGAATGTGTGTGGGGGGGGGGAATGTTTTTACTGCTATTTGGTGCTCTTTACAGTGTCTCCAAACTACAAGCTGAGAATGCTCCAGGTAGATGTGAGGACTCAAGAGGGAAAATATTAACCAGGTACAGAAACAAGATGACAATAACAGATGAGAAAGAAGCCTGGTGGGCAAAAGAGAAACAAAGCACAAAATGAAACAATACTGGAAGGTCACATAACAGAAAAGAGGAGACAGAAATAATAAGCACAATCTCAGGTAGAAAATAATACAATCAGATTTATTTATTTAAAAAAAAATATAAATACAAACTGGCAGTAAGTTAATATAAATTCAAATAAGCAATGATCACCAGATTATTAGTAAATTGTCCAAAAAGCATCAGATTCTACAAAGGCTGTGAAAAGAAACAATCATTTTGAACAGGCTTGAGAGTAAAGATCAAATGTCTTCGCTTGATTAGGGAAGTTACTTATATCTACACCCAAATTATATTAAAAAAAAAAATACTAATTGCAACCTTCTGGTTCTCTAATTCCATGTGCTGACAAAAATCTCAAACGAAGGTGGAATTTTATAGGCTTTATATTTGCCAGGATAAGAGGACCAGGCTTGGGACCCCTTGTCAGTTGTTTCTGAGTTACTCAAGTTTATGTTTTGAGGAGAGAAAGTCGTTAGCTCAAGAGGAAACTATACTAAGTATTTTAAGTGGTGCTGTATTCCCAGCCCTTAATGGACTAAGACACCATGGGCTGTAGATGTTATCTCAGTTCAATAACGAAACTGGAACTGAAAGAATGGAAGTGAATTAGACATTTTCCTTATCTGATGAGAGTATGATCTTCTTATTGATGATGACCAAGAGTCTAGGTATCTCTCAAATAGGCAAATTACCTGGTAATAGGCTAAAATGCTGCTAAAATGACAAAATCTCCTTCAATCAGTGAGAAGGAGCAGTCATTAACTGCGAACTAGGGCTGTAGATCTGCAAAGAACTTTTTGATTGTCTTCTAATTTTAGATGTTTTTTCAATCAGTATTGTCACTAGTATTGCAGAAGTTTGGGTTGTTTTTTTTCTATAACACTTAAAGAGTAAAGTACAAATATAAAAAAAAAAAAAGTCTTGAAAAATACAGAATGTTCAGCAAATGTTCATTGCAGCTGAATCTGCTATTTGGATGGAAGCTTTGCTTATGCTTTTTTCAATTTGTTGAGTTCTTTATGGGAACAAAGATGCCATTCCAGCTAGAAGATATTGGCTAGGCAGACTGTAGCTGGATTTTGTTTATTTCAATAATAAACAAAGACTCAATCTGTTTACACAAGATCTGGAGGCACATCCGGAGATCCCAAATCTGAAGGAAAACAATAGCAGAATGAGTGAATAAAGAATTTCAGGCAGCACTTTGATTTCTGGAATCTGTAGTAGGAGCCAAACAGCTTGCTAGGAGACAGTATTACTGGTGATGGAGGAGCAAGAATCTTGCTATCCGACCGAATACTATTTGGCATGTCAGTTAGAGTACACAAAGCGATGGGTTGTTATGTGTTTTGACAGCTAAGGGACATTCGAGAGTAACACAAATACACTTGTGGAAATCAATACATTGCAGATTAAGGTGACCAGAAGTATGTTAAAAACTGTCAAGGGACAATCTTGGAGATCATGATGTCACTGAGTTCCTCTCCTCATCTCATACCTCACTGTAACTTTTTTTTTTTTTTTTTGCCGAAATTGATTGCCAGACCAGTCCAGATATCTTATTAAATTTTAAGAAGGCTTTGACTGTGGCAATTTTGCATCCCCAGTAAAGTCATATTCAGTTCATTTGTAGTTCAAACTGTCTTTAAATGATCAATGTAACCATTCTTGGTGGTTAATGACCAGCAGTATTACACAACTAATCCATACGCTAAAAATAATTTGCTTGCCATATTTCTGTTTCAGTTTTCAAGCAATGTAAGGATTGAACCCATTTCAACTCAGAAGTGATAGTTACAGAGATGACTCACTGAAATAGGCTATCTCAGAGGAAAGAGAATACAGATAATTTCATTGACATATGAAAAAAAAATAAATCTAGTATTTACATAATCTTTCTTTCACCTTCGCTGAATCTCAGTAAATCTCTAAATCCACCCTTACCTAGAGCAGAGGCAGTCAGTGCTTTGTGTCTGCTTATTCCCTCCCTTCCTGCTAGACAGCAAACAAGGAAAAAATTGCAGTCAGGAGGTGACGAGAATCGCTTCTGCACGTGACTAGCTTTTATCTTATAACAACCATGCTGATCAACTGTGCGGAAAAAATAGAATAAGAGACACAATTTAAAAAAAAAAAACATCATTTGGACATAATAATTTAGCACACTTGTGATCACAGCAAGTATCGAAGACTGCCTCCTGGGGCATGTTTGGGTATGTTTTCAGTGGAAGAAAAAAGCTCCTACTCACCTGGAACAGGCTATTCAGGCTGGTAGAGGTGTTCTGGGGGATCAGTTGAAATCTTCCCAGTGGCTATAAAGTAATTGTTGCATTAAAAATAATGTAAGTAGTAACTTTTAGAATATTTGTTTTTCTGTCTAAATAAGGAGCTAAAGCCCTGTTAGCTCCTAATGTATAGAGCTGCTCTTTACCTCAATGGGCACGGTCAGAAAAACGCTGCTGGATTAATTATTTATAATGGAAATCATTTGCCTCTTTAAGCAAACATTTGGGATAAATCTTTGGGTTTAGCAGCTGTTGATTGAAAAGTGGAACAAGCAATCACTCAATTGAGTGAGTGAGAGATTATATTCTCGTGATGTGTGACCAGCAGATAGTCATAAAAAGCCTAGTGAACGTGTGTACCGTGCAAATACAATTCTGTTGTCAGATGGTTTGTGGTAGATTGAAATGGCTGCTCTGAGGTCATGGCAAGCAGACTGTTTCCTGGAATTTCTGCAGGCAAGTTGCACATCCTGTAAACAGGAGCTCTCTGGATCCGCCACAGCTCTGTGGCACGTACTGCCAGGTACCGTGAGAGACATGGCACTCAATAAACAAGATGGTCCTACAGAGGCAGAGACAGCTACTCTCAAATCACCCAGGAAGTTGAAGGAGATATGGAAACTACTGCTGAGAAAATCAAACAACATGTATTTTGTCTTTGTCTCAGATTTTTTATGTTTCGGTTGGGGTAATAGGAAAAAAAAAGCATTGTAGGCCATATCCTCAGTTACAAGGTCATTGTAAACAGACCGTCTTCCTACTTTCATACACAACCTTGAGCATTTGGAATTATGACTCACCACAAACAGCTGTATTTCTCGGGGGGGGGGGGGGAAAAAGTGAGAGAGAAATTTCATCCATTGCTTACATCTTCCAAAAGAGTATGTACAGTTCACTTTTGTTCCTGCTTGCTTTGCAGGTTGTGATACTTGGAGGGTTGTGTGCAATGCGCTGAACTTCCCTGAGCACTGGAGATGAACGAGCCTTCAGGATCTTCCCTGGATCTGGACTTTTTTTATTCCTTTATCTGCCTTCATGATGAAATTGGGAGAGTTTTGGTTAGGGTGGGATAAAAATGTTCTGCATTCAGTGAAGTTTGTTAGCCTTCTCTGATGTGACCTTTCTAGGACTTCCTTATCTGTTATTTAAATGAGGTTTAGCAGTTCTTTTTAAACCGTTCATGGTTCAATAGAGAGTAAGAGGAACTTCCGGAAGGTTGCTCATTTCATACTAAAATAAGCGTCTAACTTTTCCTTTAAAACTGTTGTTTCCTTCTACTGTCAATAAAGGGAGCCTTGGAGAGAAGAGGAGAGGAGAGGAGAGATGAATCAACTTCTAGAAAAAAGTGAGTGAGTGATATTTTGTTTCTTATCCACCAGGGACTGAGCAGCAGAACATTGTCCTGATGCTTTTCCATATGCTTATTTCATGTCCCTGGGGCACATAACTTTTAAGCTTTACTGGAGTGATACATCTAGAAAACAACCATAGAGGTAAATATGTACAGCATGACAAAGCTGGAACGCACATCCAGTAGCAGTGGGTAAACCTTTCCTAATGGTTTGCTATCTGCTGTCATATTTATGTTTCAGTTAGTTCTTCAGGACCAATCTTGAAGGACTAAAGAGCCACTCAGAGAAGTATTTGGCTCCAAAGATGCATTCCCAGTGGGATTAGCTGTGCTAACACCAGCACTGTTCCCCTTCACCTGGAACCAGGATTTGTGACCCTTCAAAACTAGGAGTTTCGGTATCACTCCAGGACTGGTACCAGCTTCACATTCTTAATATTTTTGTAATCTGAAAAAGAAAGACAAGCTCAAGAAACAGTTAGCTACAAGACCAAAAAAATTAGCTTGCTCATGCCTCCTGAATTATAAAGGCTTGAGGTAGATGTGGCACCTGTCCAGAGTTACTGGAGAGAGACTGCAGCAAACCATGAACTACGGCAGCGGGTGTTGCTCCTCAAAGCAGGGCGGTTGCCGTGTACTGGGAGCTTTAAGCTGGAAAGAAGACCTTTACGAAGTGGTGTACTTCTTAAATTCTAACAACTCCTCCTTTTGGGTCTGACAGGTGGCCTGTAAAGTCACACCGAAGTAAGGGGGCCAGTGAAAATTTAAAATAAATATTACGAAGGAAATAAAAAGCTGAAATGCTTAGCGTTAATCCTTCGCTAAAATCTTAATGTAGCATCGAGGCTTGAAAGAATGTCTCTGCCCCATAATAACCCTGCCTTTGCATGGCCCGGTCCCACCAAAAGCGGAGCGTACAGCGGAGACCTGTTTGCATTGGAACAATTTTCTGAGCAGTATCAGTGACCATCTCTCTGTTTAGATGTCTGGACTGAAGTCAGGAAAGAGAAATTTATCCTGCACTTGCCATTTAATCATCTCACCATCGTGTTTTCAAAAAAGGGGCAACATTTCACTCTAGAGAAAAATGAAAAGCTGCCTTCCATTTGCACCGGGAATGCACTCGTTTCAGTTGGGTTGTGTCCAGTTTTCTGAGAGTTCTATGGTAAATTCTACCAAAAAAACCCAAAAAAACAAACGCAAAAAAGGCCAGTTCAACTGTGAATATTCTTCATTAAGCTGCTTGGAACTTATGAACAAAAAATCTGTATCCATGAAGGGCTATTTCTTCTGTAACTTGGAAAAAAGGGTGATCTTTTATAGAAGTACAACGAACTGAATTGAGATTTTACAAAAATGTTCAGAATTGCTTACCTATGAGAATATTAGGCCTGAGATGAAAACCAGATAGATAGAATAACTGTAAGAATTACAATTCCTGCTTCTGAACTAGTAAAATACAAATATGTATTTATATAAATTCCTTTATTCAATGGGTAAATAACCCATCTGAATAGGCAAAGATGGACCTTGCATGTCAGAGAGTCTTACTCTTTATATTAAAAACCCACCACCTTAAAAAAATGAAGATTTTGATGAACCTCTGGGGGAGAATGTCACCATTTTGCAGAGACCAGAAAAGATCTGACAAACTAGGAGAAAGTGTAAGCATCACAAATTACTATTGTACATACCACGTAAGAGGATCTTTGCTTTTTCCTTTGCCCAGATTTCAGCATTCTCCATTTGTTCTCCGGAAAGGATTCTTTTATTTTGTCCTATCCCTATGTTCTAGACTGCCGCGTAAAGATCTAGCGTACACAAAACAAAGAAGTTTATTTGTACAAACTACCATCTTGACTCCTCCCTTGACGAAAGTCTAGTAGTAGGGATGAGTTTTACGAGTAGCATGGAATAATGGTGTCATGGTTTGAGGAACCCACAACAATTTATTGTTGTTTAGACAATTATTCTATCACCTGGTGACCCCTCCCCACCCAGGAAGGGGATGAGGGAAAAACAAGGAAATACAAGGGTTGAAATATAAATAGATTTAATAGAATAAGACTAAATAATTAACATTAATAGTACTAAAGAACCAATATTGATCCCAATACCAATATAAAATGCAGAAGGATTATACTGAGCTGATTATATCAGCAGGAAGCTGTGCACTCCCAGCAGTGGACAGCAAACGTCGGACACTGTGAGTGCTGAGGCTTCGGGAGGAAGGGGAGGGCTCAGGGGTCCGTCACCGGGGCAAGGAGTTCTCTGGACCACTGCCATCAAGGGAGAGAGAGAACCATGCAGGAAACTTTCTAATTTGTATTGAATGTCCTGTTCATGGGATGAAATAATCCTCTTGGCCAGCTTGGGTCAAGCGCCTGGCTCTCGCTTCTCCTCATCCCCACAGCTGGCAAGGCTCGAAAACACTGAGACCTTGAAACCCATATACCATAGCTGGCTATAAAGTAAATATTTTCATGAGATTCAGACACTGGAGTCTTCTAAAAGTGCAGTTTTACCAAGCATTAGAAAATAAATTAGTCCTGCGTCACTCAAACCAGGACATACATAGACCACTGCGTGTGCCTTCTTGCAAAGCCGAGGTGCTCAATATGACCTTAGGCAGGTTTTTTCCCAACTTTGAGTGAACATGTAGGCTAATGGGAATGGACCGATACCAAATCCTTACAGTTTTTCCAGGATTTCTTCGTAACAGATTAGACACATTGTCTTTCTCAGGGAAAGACAACAGTCCTAATCATTTCTGTAAACTGTAATTCACAAAGACAGGAAAACTAGATTACACAAAGCTATGTAAGGATGTTGAATATTGCAAAAAGAGAAGAGAGGAGAAGGGAAAGCTCTGGAACAGAAAACAGCTAGTGGTAAAAGTTTGAATTTCAAAATTTATACAAACATATCAAAAAGACATTTTCTCTTTCATACGAGAAACTAACTCAAGTTTTTAAAATAAAAATAACGAAGAATTCAGAAATGCTTTTTTACCTTTTAATTGACATACATGCTTTAATTGCTGAATAAAGACACAATCTAAAGTCAGGAGAAGAAAGCGTACTTTGCTTAATGCATAAATAGGAAATGATCCCTTTTTTGCAGAGATCATAGTCTACAGAATCTGAGCACTTTTTTTTCAACAATCTCTTTCTTTCAAGACTCCCTTTCCCCACAGCGGAAGTGCATTTTGTGGGAGTGAGGCAGGGGCGGGAGACAGGCTCCCCTGCCGGTATGTTAATGGTGAGGGCTGTTAATACCGAGAGAATCATAGAATCATAGAACGGTTCGGGTTGGAAGGGACCTTAAAGATCACCTAGTCCCAAACCCCTGCCCTGGGCAGGGACACCTCCCACTAGACCAGGCTGCTCAAAGCCCCATCCAGCCTGGCCTTGAACACTTCCAGGGATGGGGCATCCACAGCTTCCCTGGGCAACCTGTTCCAGTGCCTCACCACCCTCACAGTAAAGAATTTCTTCCTGATATCCAACCTGAATCTCCCCTCCTTCAGTTTGAGGCCGTTACCCCATGTCCTATCATTACACCCCCGATAAAGAGTCCCTCCCCATCCTTCCTGTAGGCCCCCTTTGGGTACTGGAAGGCTGCTATGAGGTCTCCCCAGAATACTGATAATACCACTCTCCCACATCTATCAGTTAACCGTAGCGTCTTCAGAAACCGGTTATGGTTAGAATATCTCAAATGTATCACAAACAAAATTTAAATATCTAAATACGTCTTTACATCAGAAACTATAGAGAGAACTTCTTCATCACTAACGTGAATGCCGAAAGCAACCCGAACTTCCTTCACAAGCTGTAACAATGCCAGTTTTCCACCGCCAGAACTTGATGTTGACATTAATGAACCAGGACTGGGCTTCAAAGCAACGCTTATGTTTTTGTAACCCAGAAGCATTAAAAACAAAAAGGAGAAAAGGGAAAATGTTGTGTCACTAGACATCAAACAATTTCAGATAATAAATAACTCTGAGAAGATAGAAAATTAAATATCTTGCTTCTTACAACATGTATTTGTGCTGATTTACTATTTATAATTGGACTCATTAAAAGCATAACTATCCTAAATAGAGCTTTTCAGAAAAAAAAAATCATAGAATATATCATTCATGGAACATACAACTGTTAAATAAAATGAACTATTGGGTACCTAATAAAACACCTTATGTGGCTGTAACGTAATATTTTGTCTTTGACTGTCAAATTCCAACTTGTTTCTTAGCAACGTGACACAGACTTTTTTAGTTTAAAACACAGAAATTGGTCGCGTGCTTTGCCTTGTACAAATTGTGAGCATTAACTCCTTTGTTAAATATTCCATTTATTTTGGTCGTAATCCCAAAAGAAACAATTTGTTCGAACTGTTCAGCCAAACACAATGTCATTTGGCAATGCACCACGGTCCTCCATAAAGCCAATTCTCTGGAGATAATTGTTTGAGCGTATCACCCGTCCAACATCTAGAAGAACACACTGATTTTGAAACACGGGCACGTCGAGGTCCCCCTCCGTCCTTCTTCATGGACCCTGAAGTTCCCCTTTGGCAACCAGCAAGGTCTGACAATACACAGAGTCAGGTGAAACTCCTGGGGCTTAAACGCAGACTCAAAAACCATGGTTTACCAAAAAGCAGTTATTGCCACCCTGTAATTATTTTAAGGCTGATCCCCAGTCAGTATTTAGCACAATTAGACCGCGTTACAATCGTCCCTGTGTTGCAGCCTTACAAAGTTGCTGAACCCAAGACGAACATCATGTTCTAACCGTGTATTTGTTCGGTGCCCATTAACATCTGCACTGTTTGTCAACATCTGCACTGTGTGTCACCCGCAGAGACCCCGGTGTCCTGGGATGCCTCTCCAAAGGTCATGGGTCTGCGTGGCCATCATTTGGTAGCTATACTATTAATTGCCTAATTAAAAAAATACTAAGAGACATTTTAACGCTGTTTTAAAGCGGAGCACAACTGTTGTGGATCAAAATGATCTTCCCTGCATTAACAGTTTTGTTAAGGTATTGAAAGAGCTGAGCATGAAGCAGGAAAAGAAAAAATATTCTTTCAGCAATTTCAACTAGCAGCACAGCTTATTCTGGATTCTAGAGATTTCAGTTTATTCTGTGGTTATTTACTACAACAAATGGTTCTTGCAGAGCTGCTCACAGACACATAGCCCCTCCCAACAAGTGTGGCCTTTTGCTAAAAGCCTGAAGCCTCCAGAAGGGGTGTTTTTTCCCTCCAGTACTGGGTCCTAAAGCTGTAAAAAAAAACCCCAAACCCAACAACCCCTCCACAGTTGTCCATCAGCAATTCTTCTGAAGCCCAGGTTCGTCAATATGGCTGTCTGGAGGGGAAATTATTCAGAGGGGTGGTTTCTCCTGCTGGTGCTGGCCAGGAGGACAGGAAGGCTGGCCAATGCCCCCTCTGCCGGCTATCTCCCAGGGGCCCTCGCCTTGGCCCTTGTCCTGGTCCTTGTCCTGGCCCTGGTCCCAGTCCTGCTGCATTCCCCTGCCTGGTGACTGCACATCAAGCGAGTTTCTGGGCGCCAGAGGAAGCCAGTACAAACCACAAAGCTCTGTTGATCTCCAAGACGTGCTTCAGCTGATGCCTTTCCTGCCTGGGCTTTGGGGATGGAAGCGGCGGTGCAGCATCCTCTGCCCGTAGCCAGGCAGGGTTGGGAGCAGCCTCGGGAACAGAGGGAACAGGAAGAGCCCGGCAGCTCCCGCCACCCCTGCTGCATCCTCCCCCTCCCTCCCTCCCCTGTTTCCGCGCATAAAATACTGGATGAAATATTTTACCGGTTTGTTACAATACATCGAAAGGCTCTTTCCCTTCCTTGTTGAAGATGCAACCCTACAGTTTTGCAATATATTTCACTATCTTTTAAATAAAGGCTTATTTTGTGTCAATAAGTGGCTCACTAAATTGCTTTCCCCTAACTGATCTTTATACGGCAATTCTGTTTAATGAAATCCCTTCAGCCTCGTTGGAAGAATTTTATAAAATTAATTAGAAGACAGTAAAAAAGGCACATTCTTGGGCATATTTTTTTAGCTGGTTTCTGGTGACAAGTAGAAACGTGTCTTAAACTGGTGTCTCTTTCCAGCCTTTTCCCTTTACTGGGATATCTAACTGGTTTACAGTCTCCATACTCTCTCCATTTCACATAATAAAATTTGTTTCTATGACAAAAAAATTCCACTAAAAAGTAGAAACTATTCTAGTTGTTCGATTGTTCCATTACCCAGCCATCAAGATTTAAGGTTCAATGTATTTTTGGAAGTACTGAACGAAGATAACTTGGGTACATTTTTAGACAAGCCTATTCACTTTTGTGTTTTTTAAACGGTCTATTTGACATTACAAGAAACCTTTGACAGACCATAGCCAGAATCCCAAGGTAAGCAGCAAAACCCCTGATCTTTATCGATAAATATGGAAACAATTGGTTCTTGTATGGAAATGTCTGTTTATATTGATTCTAGATAGGTAGGAACAGACCAAGTAAAACAATTTGGCTAAATTGAGCCATTGCAGGTTCAGCCGAGCCTGTTAAATTGATATAATTATCAATTTAGATATGATTCTACTATCAAAATCTGGCCATTTCTTAAAACAGCAAAAATTAAAAAACAGTTTTAGGAATTTGGAAGTCAAATGATAGACCACAGACATCAGCAGGTTTGAACTTGTCTCTAAAGTTAAAGAATTAAAACTTCAATCATAAAATCAGAATCATCTAGGTTGGAAAGGACCTTCAAGATCATTGAGTCCAACCATTAACCTAACGCTGCCAAACCCACCATTAAACCGTGTCCCTAAGCACCACGTCTGCCTACGCCTACAAGGGAAACATCTAGCTGTAAGATAGAAACCGGTCATTTTAATATTTTTAAAAAAATATTTGAAGTGAAAGAGCATTATCTAAGCAAGGGAGATTAAAAATACAAGTATCAGCCAGAATCTGAAAGACAATATTTTGTTAGAACTAAAATGATTAACTGAGGGGAACATGAAAACAATACCTCTTCAGTAAAAGGAATTTTTTTAAATGGATTTTTGAAAAATATGTAAAAATCTAACAGTACAGTTGAAGACTAAGGAGAGGGTCTGGTTCATTTTTTGATCTCATCTTAATCTTATTTTTAAAGCAGTTATACTCATTATTCCTCTATACATGTTTCTCTGCGTGTGTATGCATCTTCCCATGTCTCAGAACAGTCAAACACCTGACAACAGGCAGCAGAGGCCTTCAAGAGACGTGCTGCTACGGCTGCTCCGTACGATCACCAGCTCAAGAGCTGCCGCCAGTCCCCGACGCCCTCGGCTAACCCTGCAGTGAGAGGAGAGCATCACCCCAGGCTGAGGGAGCAGCCAGCATGAGCGGTCCAGCTGAAGCTGCGTGTTGACCCACACCAACCACAGAAAGTAAGGTCCCCTTCCAGCCATCAGGAGAAACAAGGGTGGACGTCAGGAAGAGCAGCTGAAGTACTCCAGTGGGGAAGGCAGAGGGGACACAAGGGCGACGCGAGGTTGTTAGGATGGAATAACAAGATGCCCAGTCAAAGGAAAACAGACCGTATTCTTTGTCGCAGAACTGCTTGTTCAAACAAGAACCCAACAGCCTCTCTCTCTGCCCACTTGTAACATTTTCAAAACTATGAAAATGAAAAAAAGAGAAAAAGCACCGCTCCTGAATCCCAATATGGAATGGGTTAGGGTAACGTTCCGATTCTGCACCATGTACTTGCACAGAGCGAAGGGAATTAAGAGGGTCACCAGGCCTCTAGGGAATCTCCCTTGCTATTTAGTAAATACTTTTAATTCCCTAAGAAGCCACGGTAACCTTGTAATGACCTTACTGAGCCACAGGCCTTGTGACTGCTTGTAACATTATAATTCCTAAATTGCTCCCCAATCTCACCCATTTTAAAAACTGCAAAATGTTGCATTTTTAGAGGTAGATGGGCATCACGTGTTGTTCTGAAGATGAAATACGGTCTTGTGGTTAATACACAATCTGAGCATCCCCAAGTACAAGCAGGAATTCAGGAGAGGAGAGACTGCTCACCTCTTTTATGAGTTTACTCTATAATCTTTAGCAAATCACTTAATCTTTCTATGCCTCTGTTCCCCGTATATAAAACAGGATAATACTTGTTGTAAAGATAAAAGCTGCCACATGTCCTCTTTTTAAAAACTGAATGTCATAGAAAAGCCTCTGGTTAAACCATTTCTTGCAAATATTAAGGAAAAGATCAATTTTCTTTGTTATCCAGGACAAAATTTCCCCAAATATTCTTATTCAATATGTCATGTCTGTTAAGCAGTTTGGTTCTTCATATAAAAAGTGATCACAACGAGTCCAAAACTTTACCTTTTTTAAAATCAGCCTTATAAATTCACCAGCAGCCTATAAAAGCTCAGTGACTTTCTTACTACATTATCCTGACAGAGACAAGGAGAATCGCAGACACAAAGCTCATAACCCCGTCTGAGACCACAGCTTTGATCCCTTTGCAGACAACGTTTGAGCACACTATGAAGGATTCATGTTTCACTATCATACGTTCAGCACGTATGACAAATGATAACAACTACACCTATGTAACTTAGGGGAAGATAAACGCTGTATGGCAAACACAGTGGGTGTATTACCTATTATGGTCCTTTGATTTTGATCCTTTTTCAGGTATTAAGATACGCTTAATCGAATCAGGTCATTGATTCCAACTTTGGTATTAAACAAATCAGTGGAAAAAGCTGGAAGACCTCAGAAAAAGGCAACAGATGCTGAGCCAGCCCGACAGCGTAGTGACAATCCGTCACACATCGATATGAGTTTGGATTCTGAACTGAAGCCTGAGCTGTTGAATCAGAGCAGCTGGAAAACTGGCAAAGGCAAAGAGCTGCTCTCCCAAAGAGGGTGTGGGGCACCGCAACAGGACTCTTGGCATCGATTTCCAGGGAATATTTTGGCTCATGTAAGGGACTGGCTCCAACAAGTTCTGAAGGAAGCTATGCTCAGGCCTTCTCTGCAGGGGAACATACTTTACAACACGGGGCCCTTTGATGGGACTCTGGGTAGGAGTTTAGAAGACGCCTGAGAGAGCTGCGTACCTAACTGAAGATGAACGAGGAATGCGTGACTACATCTCTCTAAGTGAAAAGAATAAATGGAAGTAGCCAACGTGAGAAAGAACATGGAGAAAACTTCTGTGAAGAGAATAAATAAGATAGAGATAGGAGAACTGGTGTATGATCTTATCTTTTTCTTAGAAAACAAGAAAAAAATTCTTGCAAGTTAAAGTATCTTTATTTTCTCAATTGGTGGTATTTGAGCTAATATCCTCTAAGCTGTGAGCTTGAAAAAGTCATTTCATATTGAAAGAGAGCTTTTACAACTGTGACGTTAACACCACAGCACTCAGATCACAAATTATATTTACTTTATTTAATTTAATAGTACATGCATTTCAGACACTGATTCATAGTGTTTATTTGCACAAGTAGTCATTCTCAATGTACGAGTAATGACCATCACTATTATGGCGAAATTCAGTAGCATGCACTGCACATATTTGTGTGCTAAGTTATTGTTTTCAGCTAGAAAATTGTACGGTCATGATTTCTAAATTAATATTATACATACAGTTTAATTTTGGTTTTATGCAGACGTTGCATAGTTGGTGATGAGCTTCTCAAGAAAGGCTGGAATTGTGGTACCAGTATTGTTGAAACAGATCAAGTGACAGTAGCAAACAAGAAAATTTGAAGAAGGGGCATAACTTTCAGGGTTGAAAGGTCTGCAAGTACAGCCTAGGATGAAAAAAAAAAAAAAAAAGGCTTGTTAAATTTGACATTTGAATCAAATTTCTTTAAAGCAAGTCAAGAATTCAGAAAAAAATTCCAATACTGACTACAATACTAACAATAATTAGATTCAGACCTGGCTAGAAACAAATTATGCTACTTTATGTTACTGTGCGGAAAGCCTTATTCTATTATTTTTCATTCTAATACTTCAAAGAAAAAGCATGTTTACATATATAAACCAAGTAACTTTATTTTAGCCTTTAGCATTACTTCAAACATACGTGGCATCATGGGTGAATAAGGGGTCTAACATTTCAACTTGCTTCTAAAAATAATTGGGAATTAAGAATCCTTATCCTGTGGCTTGGCTAGTACTTGTGAAGTAAGTCTGATGTAATGACTCAAATAGTCAATGTCTTCTCATAAAAGCATGTTTACAGAGAAGGAAAAAAAAAAAAAAAAAAAAAAAAAAAAAGAGTGAGCCATCACAAGCTTTCAAAGTTTGAAAAAAAATACATCACCAGATTTTTGGGAAAAAATACATTTTAACAAATTACTAGAGATAAACAATAATAACCTTCATCTTAAGGACTTCATTTTCTTCATTTCCCACCTGTGAAATGACACTACTCGCAGTGAAATTTTAGATCCAATATTGACAAAAATAATCTTGTAAAATTTTTGTAATATCAAAAAGCACAGAAGCAACTACATTAAAATGCACTGAGAAAAAAACTGTACAAACCTCCAGAATATTTAAAAAAATAATATATCCCACAAACACAGATTATATATTAAAATAGGAAAAAAATCCAATTGTACAAAATTATTTGATAACTTTGCATTTTTTGTAGCAAGTATACTCTTTTATTTCCTTTTACTCCAGAAAAGCAGTACCACGTACTGCACATTCACAATTTCCTTAGTTTTTTTACCTAAGGTAAGAATTCAGGCAGAACGATTTGCACTATGTACCACGTGCCATGTGAAGCTTAAGTTACTCTCGTTGGCAAAGCATCAGAAACTATTTCAATCTCCCCTAACTGAAACTTATCTTACTTCAGCTGCAGCCAGTGATGTCACCTCCATCAGGTTGACTGCTCGGAAAGCAAACACAGCAGCTGCCAGGACTGAAAGAAAATGCCCAATATTTAAGTTGCTGACCTGTTAATTAGTGGTTAGAATTAATCTTGATGTAAAATACCAATTCGCACTCCCTTAGAGTAATTCCTTTGATTCTAAAGAATAATATACAATGGATGGCTGCGTTTCAGTTTCCTTGGCCATTCTTTAAAATGGATAGGAAAACCACAACATTCTTTCAGAAAAATCTGAGTGGAAATGCTTGAGTTTAAGATGACTAGCTTTTCATTAAAAGGGACAAGGTGATTTACAATAAATTCATTTCTAAACCAATAATTTTAACTTATTTAAATAGCAATATTTCAATTGTGACTATTATATAACATTTAAAAATGTTTCTTCATTTTGAACTATCTTATATAATTGTATCTCTCTACATAACTGTCTTAAATGTATAAATGGAACCAAAACCTTTTCTCTTCTATTCACCTACTTCATATTTAAAAACTGACTGAACTGAAGATACACGTCATCTTTGGAACCCCCATCTTAAAGCTTCAATAAATCTTAGGATATTATTTCCTCTATAAAAAAATAAGTACAAAACTTTCAAAGTCTCTTAAAAGATGGGACTTCGAAAGAAGAAATGCAGCAAAATCAGAGGACCTCTTCAGTTGCTGTAAGTACTGAAGAAGTACTTGCTATAAATGACTAACATGGATGTCGCATTTTGTGAGAGGTGATGAACTCATTTATTGTTACCACTGAAGCATCTTATGTTCTGTTCTGAGAGCACTTAGCATTTTTGGAGTGCTATCATAAAAAAAAATTACCTCGCATACTTTTGTTAGAGATGCAGTATTTATGCAATTATAGTTTTCTAAAATCAAAGAGCAACTATTTTCTTCTTGTCACAAAATACAGTGAAGCTAACATGTATTTGCCTTACATCCACCTAGACTTAACACATTGTGTAAAAATAATTTTATTACCGGCAAGAATTTCTAGAGAGTTGTATCCCAGGATTCTGTCCCACAGAAGCAGGAGCTGATCTGTAGCTAAATAACCAGAAAATGCTCGTACCATCCATTTAAATGAAATTCTTAGCCTGCAAACAAGTGATAAACAAGAGTTATTATATTTCTGCCTCCCATAATGATCAGACAGATCCTTTATAAATGGAAAATATTTCATTATTTTGCATTTCTCTTCCAGGAAGAATAGCCATTTTCTCTTGCTGCATTAATAATCAATATTTTCCTTTGCAACAGCCATCAGAGAACTATCTAGCATCTCATCTGACAAAGCACTAATATCATTAAAATATTCTGACCAAACAATCACATTAGAGGGATCCTCAGTTATTATCACCCCCAATGTTTCATCGTTTCTGCTATTATGCTATCATGATGGATACCAATTATAACAGCAAGATTTTCAGGTTCTATTGCACTTGGTGCCACAAGCACACTATGGAGTGACAGCCTCCTGCGCTCTCTCCCCTTTCAGTAGCTTCTGCTGTAACTAACATATCTCTGCGTCTTCTGTCCCCTAGGAAATAAATCACTTAGTTCCATCAGATATGATATGAATATCTGAAACTTAGGTGAATAATGCAGCATTGCTCACAGAGCAATTCTCATCTCTTTTTCATAGAGCATACAGAAGAAATGCAAAAAGCACATAAAACGCGGGTTAGACAAAGGACTCCGACTGACTTTCAAGGAAAAATGGCACATCGACGTTTGCACTTTTGAAAATTTTCTCACATCTTTTAAATTAAAATACTACCGAACAGCATTTTCAGACCAATGAATCTGCAGCATTTGTAGCAAGTCCAAAAGAAGTACTTACGGCTGAGCCCCAATTTCTCGAAGGTGATAAAAGAGCTGGGGCAGATGGGTTTGTAGAAGAGTCTCAAACAGCAAACACAATGATACAATGCCCTAATGAAACAAGATCACATCCTGAATACTAACACTCATCCTGCCAAATCTGAGAAAGCAGTATCAGCATGTAAGTATGCACCGATTTTTAATTCAAGCAACAAAACACTACTAATGATATAATATACGGCTGAAGTAAGCAGGGCACAAGCAGCTCTAATGCCTTCAGTCACTAAAGCTTTGCTCCTACAATTCTTTGTATGCATTAGCAACATAATATTTTGTGATAGTTCCTTTCAGCTCTAAGTTACTTATGGTATTTGTATGTCAGGGTCTAAGTACTTAGCGGGTTATTATAATATGACCTACTTGAAATATTTCCACTTTGATGAAACAGACCTCAGCTGCACTAAAACCAGAGGATGCGAGAAACAGTATCTCTCTGCTAACTAAAAGCAAACCACAATGGGGATAGCTACACAAAAAGTTAAATGTAAACACATTTTAAAATTTCTTTTAAAAATTACCAAGAAAATGAATAGATGCCTGTCTGACCGGTTTCCCTGCTATTAGTGACTGAAAGCACAATGCACCGCCTTGAATGGTATATCAAGGAAATCGTTTTTTCTTCTAACGAGGAAATGTTTTCAAAAAGTAATATAACTATTCATCACTTTCTGAAGGAGAAAAAAAAAATTACTGTGTTTTATTCTTCAAGAATAGAAGATAAGCCAATTTCTACAACTGTTGTACCTTCAAGACAGCTGGTCCTGGTCACAAACATAAGTTGTTTAAATTCATCTAGTAGTACTAAATAGCATGTGCTGTCACACAAATACTTGACTTAAAGAAACAGACATTAACTTGGTATCACTCAAACAATATCTGTATGTTAATGACTATATTTTTGCCCCTCTACCCCAGAAAATACTGAAGTGTGCACTTACATGTCATTAATTAAAAGGAAAGTGGGTATGCATTGATGTGACTTCTTGAACGGAGAAACCCGTTACATAAAAGACTTGACTCAAAAAAAATCCCACACCCTCATAAAATGAGAACTGTTCTATTTCAAAGCACATGATATTCTACAAAGACTAACATTGACGTAGAAAACAAAAATATCCAAACTGGAGTTATGTAATAATTTTTCCAAGCTTACCTGAAATATTTTATTATCTTTAAAAGGATATATTTCAATTGCATAGAAAATCATGCCACTGTATATTATTGTTCCATAGCAAACAGAATATCAAGTGAGTGGGTTTTAATTCCTAATGAACTTACAGAGGGATGAGAAGAGATGGAATGGAGTCTGAAGAAAAAACGCACATACATCTCACGGAATATCTGATACAATTTGGAAGGTTCATGGTACAGAAAACAAAGTGGAGCAACTGAAAGGATAAAAGAATTATAATTGACTCAACACTGTAAACTGCTAAAAGAATTCAATGATTAAGTGCATGACGTATGAGGAAAAAACAAGTAATTTATAGTAGTACAATTCACAAAAACAATACTAAACCAGTTATTTAAAAAGAAATATTTTATAATAGAGTCTATTATTCGACATAAAAAGTTAAGAAAGGGAGTACAATACATTCTAGGTAATAGTTCTATATATTTCAAGAATCTAGACTAATGAGAACCTGCTAACTACAGTGCTGGCTTCCGAAGCATAAGAAATAGGCTTTACGGATAGTTTCTCTGGGACGTAGGGCAATGAGATACTGAACAGTGCAAGTTTTTGATTCAACCATCTATAACTTCCAGTGCACCCCTGGGCTCGTGACCACCTCCAAATTGGTTCCCCATTTGTAAGACCAGAATAAGTTTGCTGCTTGAAGATGGGTGTTGTGAAAATGAAAATATTAAAAAAATAGCCTTTGGTTGCCACAATAACATCAGGTAAGTATGGCAGACCTGTTTATTTCTTATAAGCTCTGAAAGCCATGGACATTTGGTAGTTTAATGTTCAGAAGTCCTTTAGTATACTCAATTCAAAATAAGAATTGGCTACATGTGTAAAGCAGCAGACCTCAAACTTTTTGTCAATCAGTCCTTTTTTTCTTTTTGTAAATCAGTCCTTTTTTTCTTTTTGTAAAAGTCTAGCATATAGATGAATATATAGTATGTACATGCTGCACAAACATAATCACTTCCCTGCGATTGCTACTCCATTCACCCAATGCACGCGTCACACACAAGCGTTTCTGTAAACAGCCTTTTCAGCTGTCCACTCATCACCTCTACTGCTTCATTTTACAGGTGCATTCATTATAGATGACAGCTTACATTTTATCACACTCATAGTCTCTACCTCTACATTCACCTTCCCTTCCAGTTTTATTTACGCAAAGCTGAGGATATGGATACATTTGTCCGCACACATAGGTATAGATATGCACATAGATATATGTACATTTATATATATATGGGTGTATGCATGTGTGAATTCATTTTCATTTATATATATAGATATATATATATATCAAGAAGGTGGCTTTATTGAAAATAGTGGCGTACGTGTATGAAAGGTAGGGTGCTAAGGTAGGGCGAGATGTTCACAGAAATGTGTATTTGTGTAGGGGTAAGAAAAGCAGAGGGTGTTACTAGTGTTTTTAATGATTGCCGATGGAGGTGGAAGACTTGGCAGCATGCGTATGTACATAAAGGCCAGGAGGATAACAGAGCAGCGCCTGACAGTTGGCACCCTACGAGTGTACGCATGTGAACATGCAAAAGTGTACAGGATTTACATAAGGCCCCAGACTCTTCCTCGTACAGCAGCACAGCACCCAACACACAGAACGCTCCGCTTGGTCCCAGCTACTGTACCCGCAGCCTGGAGTTACGCTGCTGGGTTTCTGCTGCCTTGCTTCTCAGCCTCCCTCCTTCCTTCCCGCAACCAGCGTATTCGGAGCCCTTGCCAGGGGAGAGGGCAGGAGGGAGGGAAGCAGCTCAGCCCGCTTTGAGAGACGCTGCTCCCAAGGGCAGGGTCAAATCCAAACATTTTGAAAAGTGGTTTCCTGCAGTAAAAGTGAAAGCCTCCTAGTGAGTACCTAAGGAAGAGTTTGTAACTAAGCTGCTCATTACCTCAAAGACTTAAGGTTCCCTACTCCGGGAACCATTCTATTATTTAACGCTCCTTTAACACCTGTTCTAGGCAAGTAGATACAGCAATGGGCCTTTCACATCGTTCATGTTTTTAAGAACTCTTTTCACAGGTAACTTGGTCTACCCAGAAGTGAAACACAAGAAAAGAGCACTCTGTCAACAAACTTATCCCTCTATTCACATACATCAAGACGTATAGCTCAGCTATTAGCTCTCAAAGAAGGAACTCCCATATGGTAGCGAGATGTAATATAAATAAATAGAAAGAGCCTAGAAATTTTAAAATTATATACAACAGTATTCATACACAAAGAAACAGAATACACACAAGTTTAAAAGTTGCAGATAAGTACATAGAGATTTAAACTGCAATATGTTAAAAAGCAATCCAGAGTTTTTAAGAGTTCATCAGTCACACTTACCATACATAGAAAAGCCGTGAAAAGGAATTACACCTACAAAACAAAATATTTAATTTTTTTGTTCTTGTATATTTCTTTTTATCCATTAATAACATATTTCCTTGTTATAGCACTTGCAGTCTTAGATATCAATCTTGTAAATATTTAAGTACAAGAATTGTATCACTTACTTTAGTACAACCAACTACGTGCTTAAACACATGCTACAGTTCCTAGAAAGCCAAGTAAAGCTCCATTTCCATGAAGTTATTACGTATAAGCTTTGCTGAAATCAGAACCTAATTTCAGATAAATGACAACCAGTAACTGTCATGCACTGACAAAGAGGGAGCAGGAAAAAAAGGAGGCCAAGACCTCTAGTAATTCATGTAGTACTCAGATAAAACATTTAGAGGACTTGGCAGTTGTAATCATGGGAGCTATCTTAGCTCCCATTCATTAATTTTCATACAGGGCCGGTAAGAGAGAGCTGCTTTGGCGAAAGGTCATAAGGACAATGCTTCATGGCTACAAAGCTGCAAAGAATTGCAGAGGCAAAAATGGAGGGGAGAACAAAAGCATGTGCTACAACTGACACCAGTGGAACACAGAAGACATGAAAGACAAGGCCAGAGACACAGATTTAAGATTGGTGATGTAAGGCCTTGAAAGCAAGAGCAAAGAGCTTGAACTTAAAATACAAATGCAGCGCAAAAACAGGGAAAGCATTCAATAGATAAGGACTAAAATGGTCAAAATAAGAGCTGAAAAAAAGAATTTTAATAACTGAAGTAACAACATCAGCAATGATATTAACTTAAAATTATATAGATTAGTTATGGCTTAATTTTTAAAATGAAGACAAATTTTGAAAGGAAAAGAATTTAAGGCATGGTTTGTTGAGTACTGAAAAGCTGGGGGTCAGACATGTGTCATTCAGATCCTCTAAGAGGTGACACAAGACTGCAATAGAAGCTGCTGCACCAGAAATTCTTTTCCTTCTCCTTCCCACACACACAGACAAACTCCATATGTGACCACTAACACCAGGCTGAATGCGGTTTTGGAGTAGCTTCAGTCCAGCTTTAAATTAGTGAATTTTACAGAATAACAGCAAAACATAATTTGCAATAGAAAAAGAAGTTATGGTGTATTTGAGAAAAAAAATCCTGTATCTTTTCAATCTACCACTAGAGGAGGCAGTAGTATAATTCTTACCATTTGGAGGATAGAAAACAGCATATTCTTCTATTCCAAGTTTTCCTGTGAATCATCAAACCACAATTAAAATGGAATCAAACTGTTAAAAACTGTAAAGATCTACATTAAAAAGGTGCATTCTAAGTTACAATTATAAAAATCATAACTAATTACATTATTGACCATTTGATATTGTCTAAAACAGGCAAGCAATGCAATAGGACGGGTACAGTGTCAGATACAAAACTAAAATGCAGCACCAATAATGCGGCAAAAAAAAGGGGAGGAAGATTTCAGCAACGCTGTCCCATAGAGATTTTATTTGTGTGGGTCTTAGGAGCTCTAATGGTGTTTGCTGCAGACCTTGAAGACAGGGAAGCTCTATGACGGGGATAAGGTTAAGGGGATAAGTCTGACATGCCGTGGCAGACTGACCTAGGGACAGGAAAGGCATTAAAAAAGATATAAGAACAGATAAAAAATATTCAAGGCCTCATTAAGCCTGCAACAGAGAGGAAGGTGGATGGTATAGCTTCGATATAACAAAAAAATATTTAAGTAATCTGTTGGATACAAAATATTTATTAGGTCAAGACAATCACAGATAGTACAGACAGTACTTTTTATCTTCCCTGCAAAATGAACATGTTATATTAGTTAAGTGTATTTTAACTATAAACCCTAATAATTTAAAATCCACTATCAAAAAATCAACAATTTATTTGGAAATATAAAACTGTCTTTAATCATAATTACAAGTACTTAAAAACTGTAATTACTTTAGTTTTAAAATGAGAAAATACAACTAGAAAATGTAATTACTTATATGAAAACTTACAGAATATTCAGAGATCCTTTAGATCTCCGTGCATTTTGTTTACTCTACAAAGAAGAATTTAGCACAGGGAACTTTTGCCAGGTTCAACGGAATCTGGACTTAGATATTTTCCTGTAGCATGAATTGACTGAATTAAATTCAAAATTACCCTGCAAAGCTCTTGCCTACTACCCCACGAAAATAAAATCCAGTATTTTCCAATTACAGACATCAGTTTTTCATTAAAATAAAAAATACTTTTTACTTTTCCTTTCAATAGTTTGCTTGCTGTGCAGCCGAGACTTGTAATCTGGAAGGAGAGTATTTTTAGCATAAAGCACATCTCTTGGAAAATTAGCCAAAAATAGGACCTACAAGCCTTTCGGATTTACACTGCACAGGTTTAGCAGAGATTTAGATTTCAGCAACTTCATTCCCCGGGTTTGTCTAGGAATAAGCAGGATGTTCCCCATAGCTGTGTTTCTGGGCTGTCATGGTTCTGTGCCTGCAGCGAGACCTGGGATCCCACTGCTGTTCTGCTCTCAGGTGAGCCCTTTGCTTGTTGCAAGAAGTAGGTAAAGAAAACTCCCTGATTCAGTTAAGGAGAGACAAAAGACCTACAAAGCAATAAAGGAAGAAGAAAAAAAAAAATCAGAACACAAACATTGCCTCTAGTGACATAAGAAGCAGCAAGAGGAAAACTGTCAGTAGAGGTCCTGTTCAAAATAAAATGGTACGGGGATCGGGATCACATTTGGCTAAATACACTGGCACGAGGGACCAAGGAAGAAAATGGGAATGCAGAAGGTACATGGGGGGGAAAAAAAAAGTTATTGTCTTCAAGAAGGAAGACAAAACTCGCAACCTCTGGTTAAGGCCAAAGCAGGTGAAGATCTAAAAAGCAAGGAAACAGAGTACAGAGGTTTGACATTAGAAGTTGGCAGAGAAGGCAAGTGGACTGAACCAATACATTTAAGATTGTTAAGAAAAATAAGACTCACATGAGAACTTAAGCCAAAGGACACCCAAAAGTAAGCTAACACTCTGGAAGATGCCATGCTTTGAAAAAAAATCAGCACAAGTCTGCTTGGTAGAGCTTTACTCTCTCAGACCTTTGAACCGAGCCCTCAATTCTTCAGCAATATGTTCTGCTCCTGTCTACAAATACCTGCAAAACTCACTGCTTTGGGAAGATAACACCCTATCACCACTTCCAGCTGCTAAATTTATTGAAGTTGCAGAGGACAACATTGTGTATTTAAATTTCTAGCTCTGACAAAGATAGATGTTGTCAAGATTTTACCATATCGTCATAGCCGTGTGTTCAATTTATTCAGTGAAACACTGGAGAATTATACACAGAAAACTACAGTAAAAGAAAAACATCGCAATCTGGCCTTCATGTGATCAGCTTCTAAACTGTCAAAATGGAATCCATGTAGATGTCAACTGGATACATGAAGTTTTTATTTACATCCTTTTAAAGGTAGTCTACTAGGTGTAATGAAAATAAAGCAAATTCACATACTGTATTACTGCAGCAGCCAACAAAAATCAATACAATCTTTTTAAAACAACTCCTTTTACCTCGTATGTATGATTTGGGTGGGGTGGCACTACTGTAAGTAAAGTGCTCCAATACAGATGTATCTCGGGAAAAACAGAGCAATACCTGTAGAAAAGACAAGCATATAAAAATCAGCTGACTTACCAGATCAACAAAGCAATGGCAAACAGATTTAAGGACCTGCCTAAATTAGCACCTACTAGGTGCTATTGAAAAGAGCTAATAAGGTTGAAAGCTCTTGACCAACCTAATATACTTTCCTGTTCAAGTTCCCAGGCTCGCTTTAAATTTGCTATGATTTTACCTTCATATTTATTTGTTAGTAAAATATCTACGTTCTCCAACCCTCCTCTTTGCCTCTCAGCACGGGTTTATTCCCTTCTGTCACATCATTGATGACTGTGCATGGACCTGGCTGCTGTGGTGCCTATTAGATCATCTTTCTATTCAGTTACTATGACCTGGGGAAGTCCTAATAAGTAAATAAGCAAATGAAACATTTACATTTTTGCATGTGTGCAGTTCCAGAAGACTGATCCTTACATTCACTCTCATTTCCAGGAGCTTTACAGAATGCTTGCATGATATTCTGTTCTTTCAAAAAGCACAGATTATAATGTTCACCTCATATCCATAAGTTCTGAAATACACGTTGTATTTTGTAAAATATATTTGTATTTTTGATTGTTTACACAAACTAAAAATCCAGTATTCCTCGAAAAAAGTTAACAATAAAGGATCTCATCCTACACGCAGTTGTAAAAAATGTAATAATTAGTATTGTACTTCAAAAGTTCCTGTTTTTATGCAATGAAAGACTGCACTATCAAGAATGTACACAAGAGGGCAGAGGTAAGACAGACTCCAACTTGCTGCTGACTTTTTTGCACACCTCCAACCCTCTGCTGTTGCACGTTTTAAGAGTTCGTTTGGTTTAACTGTAGCCAAGGTGTAAAAGGTAGAAACGCTATAGATGGTGTTTCACTACATAATTTATTGTGAATAATAATGAATGGATTTTTCCTTCAACTAATTATTGCAAACGTTCTCCAGATATCAGCATTTGTCAAAAGGAAACATGCAAAACTGAAACACTGTGACATCTGAACATCATTGCTTTTATTTTTTATGGAAAGCAGATCATATTTTGAGACTTCTTCCTCTTTTGAACCTCAAAACTATTTCTCAGATACAAGCATCTTTTAAAAAATAAATAGTTTCTTTATCTCAAACAGTTTAAGCTAAATGTTATTTTTGCACAATACACAATCATTTTCATAGCTGCCAAAATACAGCTGACAATAACAATACACAGGCAAATGTAATTCTCTGTATATGTTAACTGAGGTGAAAGAAAAAGAAACTGATCTAAAAAGGACATAAATTATGTTCTCTCATAAGGGAAAGAATGTAACCTTAACTCAAGGTCCCCTTTTTTAGGAATACAGTGTCCAGTACCAGTATCTGGAAGTCTTTAAATTAAGACTATGCATCTTTATAAGAAATAGACTCTAGCTGAAACATAAGTTACACATAAAAACTGCTGGGTGAGGTTCTTTGCATGTATTCATTATGCAGGATGTAAGACTAAAGTATTTAAATTGAACCTCTGGCCTGAAATAATGAATTTCCAAATTTATTAATTCTCATTCACAAAAATGATAATGATAAAGAAAACAATGACACAAACCCCTTTTTAAGTACAGAAATGTTTGGCAAACTATTGGATGTTTATAATCAAAACTGAAAAGAAAATCACTGAATTCAAAGGGCTGAGAAAAAGAAAAAAAAACAAAGCCAAAGCTTTTATAAAAAAGAAATCACTATGTTAGAAGTAACTGTATTCTATTTCAATAGTCATAAAGAGATAATAAAAACATGTAAACTTTGGGATAAAGAAAGCAAAGATATCAAAGGAAATAAATTACATAATTTCACAGTGTTCTTTCCAAAAAGGATTGCATGCTACTAAAGAGGCACCTATAATCTAACAAAATATTCTCGTTGTTTTATGCCCAAATTTTCTGGTTTCGATGGATGCTTTATCTGTTAAGTAATACACAGACAAATGCCACACTCCGCTCCATGACTTGGAAAACTTAGAGGCAGTAACTAGTAATGAAAAAAACCCAAAAAAACCTAGTGCGAACATGGAAATAGTTTGATACAAACTGACATTTTCATTACCTATTTTATTTAGCCAATATTTAATTCCAGTTATCGCATGAAATAAATAAATAAATAATATTCCATATCAGAGTGATTCACACTGCAGAATTTTTCCAGGGACCATAGAACAAAACTGTTTTGCAGCAATGCATTTGCAAATTAGGTTGGAAGAGAAAATTATCAAGGAAAAGGGATAACTTTCTTCTAGAAAAGAGTCTGAAGAATACCACAAAGTAGCAAACAAAGCCAGAGCCACTAATAATTAGAAGCTTGAGATATTGTTTGCCTCAAAGCAGTAAAACTAGCCACTTAATTTTTCAGATTTTTGCTGACTCTCCTTCAAATTACTAAAGATAGTTTAGTACTTTTTATGATTTTCATTCTGTAGTCATTCTTTTAGTTAATAGAGATATATAAAAAAATATCAAACAGTGCTATATATTGAGAATGATGAACAAAATCTATTTCTGACTGTTTAAAAACATAAGATTATACTGTATACTAGTTCATACTCCTTCACAGATTATAATCCTGTGTCCACTAGAACCATCTGTCAATAACTAATTAACATGCCTTAGTAGTCCACACAATGAACATCATCTTTGCCCTTAAAGCAAGAAAAACTTCTACATGTAAATATTTTATCATTAGGTAGTCACTTCTCAAATTTTAATTCAGAAACAAATTCAGATACAAATCTTAATATTGTAACTATTTTTAAGTAAAAAAGGCTATAATTTCATGAGGTTATAATTTGAAAAGGATTAACGTTTAAATGCTTATTACACTAAAAGATTATAAGTAGACATGACTGAACAGTCTGCTTAAATAGTAACACATTTTAATATCTATATGGACTAAGCAGCATTAAGGACAGTTTCTTGGTTAGTTAAATTACTAGCAGTTTTACATATTGCCATCAAAGAAGAAATCATTTAGTTTCACATAGCTCTAGAGCAAAAAATTAAGCAAGTCTAACCTAACAGATGTGACTAATGAAATTGAAAGCACTGCGGAAATGGTAAGTTTGCTGCATGACATTTATGTTGACACTGCAATCAACTACACATTAGGAAATTCATAAATGTAATCTCCTTCTATTTAAGGGCATTTGACAGGCAGCAACAAAGATAATTCTTTACAAATTAGTTGGGTTCCCCATTGCTAGAAGCGGCTTTGCAACAGGAGCAATCCGAAAAGTAATCATAAATATCACTACCTTACTCAGAGTCTTCGATTTAAAAATACGAGAATACAGTATCTTTTATGCTTCTTGCAGTAGGCCACTGTAAAGCAGTACTATTTTTCTTTTTTTAAACTAGAACCCGCAATATACTTCTCCAGTTCTCTGTGTGCCACAGCTGTTAATCCTTTTATCATTGCAAAGCTGGAAAGGGGAACAATAAGGCTGACTTTACCGCATTGGAAAGACATTGTGTAGGGTCCTTCAGGGTAGGAGTTTCAGAAGCCTGTCCTGCTTAATCTGTTTAAGTGTACAAGATTGTTATTCAGACGGGAAAGTACGTGTAACGTGGCAAACAGACGCGTCTGTCTAGGGTCCCCCTGTACTCTGCCTACACACAAAACACAAAGACAGTCCTTACTCCAAGAATTATAATAATCCCACAGGAGTAAACTTTCTATCTTTTCTAAGGAAAAAATAGTTACATACCTGATATAAATAATCCTCAAATACGAAATAGTAGTCATCATTGCTTGCTGTCAGCTTTACATCCTGTCATCAAAAAATACAGCATTTTGAAGCCAAAAGATATCTTTTCAGACTCCCATAGAAACTAAACTTAACAGAGTGCTAGAAGACACTGTTTCACCTTTGGATCATGAAAGAGCTGTAGTTAAGTATATCCTCTGTATTTTAAAATTAAAAAATACTATATTAACTTGATGATTAAAGTATTCAGAACTGAACCTTGAAATGGAAGCAGTCAGACCCCAGTGCTACCTTGCTGGCAAATCCAGTTATTCCTTCAAATGAAGTTACAGTTTCTTTATGACTTAACGGCTCAACTCAAACAAACGTCTTACACAAGAGCCAACACAGGCACAAGGAGAGAGTATACAACAATAAATTCACACTAATTATTCTTACACTCCTTAAAACTAAACCACCTAACATTTTCTTTGTTAAAAAAACCCCAGCATACTGGTGCGATGAGTATATCGATCACTTAATCACTCTTTAGTGAATTACTTACTTTGTAAATCAGGCTGTCCACTAAAAGGTCGTGCTGAATCACATTTGACTTAAGCTGTTCATAATACAAGATATCCTAAAATTAAAAATATTATCACCATCAGTCTGAGATACAACTTTAATTTATATTTAAACTAACAAAGCCAATTTCAACAATTAAAAAAAACAAATTATAAGCATGTATTCAGCTGAAAAACCCACTGCATAATTTATGAAGCATTCTATCACAGTTTATTGTAGTTTAGGCCCTAAGAAATGAGGCAGATATCTGAGACATTATAAAATGATCTCCCCCTTTAGATAATTAATAAAATGAGAACGAAGCAACTAGTTCAAACTAAAGATCCATAATCTTCCAACCTTTGGGTCTCTCTACACCTAAAACCTTTTCAATGCTCAAAATCAATACGCTTTGTTTTGTTTGTTACCCTCTATTTTCATGCACCTCTCCACCAACAGGTTCTGCCATATCTTCTAGCATTAGCGAGTAGCTGCAAATACTTGATGTTAGTCTAATATGAATCTCTAAATAGTTTAAATTTGTGAAAAGATTAAATGATAAATAGTTTTCGTAAACTCCAATTACTTCCTGAATGTCTACAGAACATACACAAGGGTGAAACGATGGGGAAGAATCAGAACAAACATTTCTCTGCTTTTGCTTATGCTATCCCTTTCTTCTTAGAAAGAGCTTGCAAAGGAAAAAAAGAATTATACATCGCACTATCATCATGTAATTCCTAAATCCCTCTCTGCCATTATGCCTATAATTGAGTAACAGTTTCAGATGGATTTGGAATAATTCATAAACTAAATCAGCAGTCCCAAAGCCCCTTCCCACTTCAAACAACTATTTTGATTTCAATGTGTCTCTATGGACACCATACAAATACTTGTATATTCCAAGCTTTACATAATATTTACTGCTGATTTCTTTGCAAAAAGGCTAAGTCTGCTGTAAAGATTTAAAGAACAAATGGGCAGTAAGATGAAATTTTCAGAAGGAGAGAATGGAAAAAAAATTGAAGAGAAGGCAAGGTGATGTTGTACTGTTCTTTGTATTAATCCAAAACTGAGAAGCGGTGAATAGTATACACTTAGAAACTATTAGAATTAATATATTATTCAACTGTTAAGTTGCAATGAGGACAAAAGCTGTATTTATTAAGCACTGAAAACTACCACAGGGAAAATATTTACGTTTTTCTTTCTGAGAAATGAAAGAGGGAGGCATAAACACTACACTATTTCTTTAGTGAGGATCAGACATAAATACTTACTAAATGTAAATTATTTGCGGTATGAATGTAGCATTCTGTTCTTAAAAGCTACAGAGAACTACTCTAATAGTCAAGTCACAATTTTAAAGCAGCAATACTGTAGTTTAATTAAGTGTAACACGGCCAAGTGAATAATGTCTAAAGTTTTTTTTTGCCATCTCAAATGACTGTATATATCAGAATGGAAAGAGCTAATAAAAAAAACCCAAACAAAACTTCTTTCTCCTGCTAAGCAGGCGGCACGATTAACTCTTTCTGTTGCATATGCAAGTACTCCTGCATAAGAAATGGTACAATGAAACTCATGGCTACAAGGGTACTAGATAATGCAATTACTAATCTATTGTTACTTGAGAAAGAGATTCTAATAACCTCGTGGTTTCCTGTTATCATTGCCCAGTTTTTAGTTCTCTACAACTGTCTTGAACAATTGCTAAAAGCTGTTTAGGAGTGGGAGATGAAAGTGGTATGAAGGAAGAGAGTAATCTTTTGCTACGCACATATAGAGCACATTTTAAATCTATACGCAGAAACAAGTTTTCTTCGTAAAATACTTTCACCTGAGGTTACACAGTGGCTCCAAGCCACAAGTTACGGTTATCGCTAGCCCCGTGTTTTGTGCTAACCTTCTGCTTCCTGCATTAGAAAGCAGTTCAATTATGTTTTATGTTTGCTTACAAGAGTCCGTAGATTTTCCTGTTATTATTAAAATTATTGTAAAACCACAATTAAAAAGTAATCACTTAGGTATACGGTCCACCCATCTTAACAGTCAGAATAATTTGGTATTAAGTTTAATCGCTGCTGATTTAGTCACACTGAGAATAGACTTAGTTATTTGGTATGCAAGGAATAGCTTTACTGAATGTATGAAGAACAGATTTTGGTACAAGAAAAAATATTCATAAATGATGCTCTACTGTACGGACATCATGAGTTTAGAGTGCTACTTTCAGTGAAGTTTTGTTTATGGCATCACATTGAACTATGATTGTTATGTTATTAATTTCTTAACATGTTTATCAGCTTCCTACACCTTAATTCATGAATGCATTATTAATAATGAAATGAAAAGAATCATGCTAATTGCAATTATACATAAATTATAGTTTATGCCAATATCCTCCAAAGAAGAAAAACAGAAAACTGCTGAAAGAAATTTAAATAAACAGAGGATTTGCTAATTGTTAATCCATAATGACACATGTATTTAAACCACTTCGTAACCATTCTTTCTGTTTTAGCAAAGCTGAAGTGTAGAAACTTTCCATTCCCCACCCTTCAGACTCGCATACTGATTTTAGAAAACAGTCTACTTAGAATATAGCGCAAGTGCCGACTGAGTCAGAAGAGATTTGAATTACTTAGCCTTAACCAATAGGATGTACAATTTCTGATACATATATTCTTCCCAATTTTCCTCCTTATTTTCTTTCAATTGGAGTAAATATTTCTAGCAATTAAAAACATCGCAAGAATAAGCAACCTGATGGTTAGGGCACTGTCTTAAAAGAGAGAACGACTGGGTTCAGACTCTTCGCAGAAACTGAACGCAAGGTCCTTATAATTCAGTTGAATCCTTTCTTCAATATGATTTTAAATTAAAAGGGTCAACAGTTCATCACCTTTTCCTTTTTCAGAAATAATAGTTTCTCCTTTGCTCTTACAAAAACGCACGAGGCCAACTTGCTCATTACTCAGAAAATCAAACACCATTTGCCATTATAATTTCAGAATGTACTAAAATTTCAAACACAACTCAAAACTCTACCCTGGAAAAATGAACAGCAAATTTACATTGCAAATATTAGCAGAGTAAAATATTTTAACAGCTCAATAGTAAAAAGACCTGAAGGACAAGGTGTTCACCTGAACTGGAACTCCTGAGAAAAAGTTTGGGAAACAACTCAGAGATTATTAAAAAGGGACTTGCAAGGAAAAACCAATTATAACCATTACAGGTTCTCTCATAACCATTTTCTCTTAAACTGTGGTTGTTGTGATGCAAAATGAAGTCTGGGCTTGCTTGGCAGTTTTTCAGACGCAACTTGACTACAAGAGGATCTTGCCCATGCCTCTTAGTAAGACAAGAGGCTTGTGAGTCATGTTGTATGACTAAATTTATTCCTTATATCTGAATCATAAACAAGATTGGTCACAGATTTACTTTCAAGCCACATGACTGTCTTGCTCAGTGATCAGTTTTTCCTCACACAGCAAGGAATGGTAAGAGCTTCAGTCAGGCTTCAAAAAAGATTCAAGTCTCATTTTACTATTTTACTTGCTGCATTTCTTCCCCCAGATGAGACAACTGACTATCAGCAAATTTCAGGAGTGTCCAAAAATGTGGTACATTTCTTAGCCTAAAATGTTTTCAATTATAAAACCAAAATGTTACCATTTTCATCTGATTCAACCTTTCTTCTCTGTCTGCCAAATCTTAATGTAACCTTGATTTGTAAACTTTTTCCTTTTTAAAAATGTGTTGTATATTTATATAGATTGAAGCTTTTCTCAAAATGATATATATTTTTTTCTACTGCACCTCCAAACTTCTTTCCAACTGCAAACAAAGTACATTTCAGGATTGCAGTGCCCAGTCCTCTTGACCTTTCAAAGCCACATTACCAAAATTTCCACCCCAAAAAACTCATACTGTATCCACTGGAGAGCAGAAGGAAAGGGGAGCTCTGAAAGTAGCTGAGAGGCAAGAGAGAACAGTATCTTTCAGCAGTACCCAGTGATGCTAGTTTAAGCAGAATCTGGTGATTCACCTTTGAAATTAAGGTTTGGATTACTCAGCAGCCTCTGTGCAGGCACAGTCCATGAAATCCCTGGCACTGGAGCTGCACGCTCACTGCTGAACCGTAGGCAGCTCATGATTCATTTTTTGGTTACCCTCACCATGTGATTGCACTTATCTATACTTGCCTCTCAAATCTAATACAAGAAAGCTGTGGGTGAAACACAGAACCAGGAATATGAAGAAAGATTGACGCTGGGGAGCCTAGAAAGGAAGACACTAAGATTTGTGGGAACTGGATGAAGCCTAAAGAATGGCAATCAGCATTAATTAGATGAGCTGTAGATTTTGGGACAGAAGCACCAGAAACAAGTACAAACCAAAAACCTAATCAGATTACATAAAGAGACAGTGGCAAAAAGAGCTAAAGGAAATCCCTACTGGCAAATCCTTGAAGAGGATCCAAAGCTTATTCTCCTTTTACCAGACACCTCTGAAATCTACTCGTAATGTACATCCTTGTCCAGTCAAAGATTATGACAGTCCATCACTGGTACTGGCTTCTCTGTCGTTTGAATGGTATAGTGGGTACCTTAGGCTACTGATCCTAATCTACAAAACCACTTCTGATAAGGCATAGAGTTACATAATGCTCCATTATGAACTTACCACCTCGCCTATTTATTAAGCTTTTAAACCTAGGAAATTACATTCAGTAAAAGCTGTAGTAAAGCAAAGCATTATGAATTTCTGCATGATGGAGTCTTCAGAATTAACATTTATTTTCAACCCATTAACTCAAAAAAATATGAGGGGGGAAAAAAAGCTTATGAGATAATGAACAATTTTGTTTTCCAAGCACTGCCTGAATAGCATGCAGTGAATAAATAATAGGGTAACACACCGACCACAAGCAAAAAAAAAATTAAACAGATTCTCAGTGTGTGCCATCCATTTTGTGCAATCAATGAGGCAGACATCCCACAGGAAAAAACCGTGATTGTGTGAGTCAAGATCATACTATAAAATCTATATATACAGTAAATTGGACTGTTTGCACAGACAATATTAGCTGTGACACTGTCCAACTTTTAAATGTTTGACTTTGCAACCTTAAAAATGCTCTTTTAACACAGTTTCTCTAAAATGTACCATTACAAATGAAAACTAATAAACATTTCATAGCCGGGCGATGTGCTTACACATTTCTAAATAATCCTGCATATAGAGGTTAGAGTTTATCATTTTCACTATTATGACGCTAGATTGCTAGTATCATCACTTACTTGGCTGTATATTAGCTTTATACAGAGGCTGAGTTTTACAGAATTAAATTTTTCAACCAACAATATTGGTTGCTAACACACACAATGCTGCTCATGACAAATCCTCATGATGTTTTAGATTAAAGAAAGGAAATTCACGGTCCTTATGGGTTATAGATTCATACAGCTATAAATGTAATAGAGCCTAAACTGCAAGTCAGAGACATTAGAGCAAGAAACCTCTGCAACCACACAACTCAACTCCTGCAGAGTATACAACCGGTAGAGAAAAAAAGTGTTAGATAAATCAATAAAGTCTACGTGAAATACAGCAGATCATAAAACAGCTACATGTATATGAAAACTGCTTTGCTATACTTTACAAAAAATAAAGCAGCGTATTCTTTACAAAAAATAAATCGGTATATTCAGTATATGCAAGAATAACATCTCAGGGTTTTAGCATTCTGGGAGTAGATACAGCCTTACTTCTGTGAAATGCTAGTAAATGCAACGCTTAAAATGAACTACGGACATTGAGCTTGTAACATAGCTATAGTAACCCTGTGCTATCATACCTGATCTATGAGCAGTCTGCTAGGTCTCAGTCAGAAACCCTATCCTTTTAGTGCATTTGTATTTTTGGTACTCAAAGTCCATAAAACAACTGTAACTTAGAGCCCAGGATAACAAGTACTGTACTATGTTATGCAAAAATAATCTTGGAAAATAAGATAAAAGGCTCTGATAGCTGTTACGTTAGAAGATACAGTTTCGGTTTAGCATGACAGAAACACATTCATATGCACTTACATCACCAGCTTAGATGACTTTCTCCAACATAGCCTATTTTGTTCCACATACTTGATTATTTCTGTTCTTTGTGGGGATGGAGGGTGGATTTTGTATTTTACTGTTTTCCAATCCTTTATTTCCACAATCTCAAAATGACAAATTCACAGACTGCATCACTTCATCCATCCTTACTTACCACTTTTTCTTGATCTTATTGTTACTATTTTCCAGCCACTTATCCTTATCTTTCTACAGTTCTTTCATAGAATCGTTTAGATCGGAAAAGACCTTTAAGATAATCAAGTCCAACAGTTAACCTAGCACTTCCAAGTCCACCACTAAACCATGTCCCTAAGCACCACATCTACACATCTTTTAAATACCTCCACAGCTCAGCTGATGATTCAACCACTTCCCTGGGCAGCCTGTTCCAACACTTGACAACCCTTTCAGTGAAGAAATTCTTCCTAATACCCAGTCTAAACCTCCACTGTCACAACTTGAGGCCGTTTGCTCTTCTCCTATCGCTTGCTACTTGGGAAAAGAGACCACCTCCCATCTCACTACAATCTCCTTTCAGGTAGCTGTAGAGAACGATAAGGTCTCCCCTCAGCCTCCTTTTCTCCAGACTAAAGAGCCCCAGTTCCCTCAGCTGCTCCTCATAGGACTTGTTCCCTAGACCCTTCATCAGCTTCTCTGGACACACTCCAGCTCCTCAGTATCTTTCTTGTAGTGAAGGGCCCAAAACTGAACACAGTATTCAAGGTGCAGCCTCAGCAGTGCTGAGTACAGGGGGATGATCACTTCCCTAGTCCTGTTGGACACACTATTCCTGATACAAGCCAGAATGCTGTTGGTCTTCTTGGCCACCTGGGCACACTGCTGGCTCATATTCAGCTGGCTGTCAACCAACACCCACAGGACATTTTCCAACAAGCAGCTCTCCAGCCACTCTTCCCCAAACCTGTAGCATTGTGTGGGGTTGTTGTGACCCAAATGCAGGACCTGGCACTTCACCTTGCTGAACCTCATACCATTGATCCAGTCTGCCCAGGTCCCTCTGTAAAGCCTTCCTACCCTTATATCAGCTGCCCTGATATAAGTGTCCACGTGCATCCTTGCAATAAGTTGGAGCTGAATTACCATTTATTACACAGTAAAGGCACATACACAAGCAGTTGTGATCAAACTGCTAATGTACTGTTCTCTAGTTACTTAACAGTAAACTGAGTTAATTACCTCAGAGCAGAGACTAACCTTTAGACTAACATCTAAAATACTCACACTTCGTGCATAGTATAAACACACCTTAAAACAACTATAAACCAGAGTTAACTTTGAAAGGACCTAACTGTGGCTGAAAAATATATTAATAGGCAGGCATAGCTTGTTTCTCTTCAAAAAAGGTAACTGTTGAAAATTGTCCATGTAAATTTCAGGAAACGGATTTTAATAAATCTATTTCCATAGTAACTCCTGCTTTACATGAACATAAAATGAAATATTTTATCATTTTTCTGATTGTTATCTTGACTTTCAGTAATCAAAACAGAATACCTGGGTTTTTTTATTCAATTACATAATTTTCCACATGAAGAGAAAAATGCTCTTGGAACATGCAGCATTTGACAGAATATAAACAGATGCAATGTAACTAACAACATTAATTTCACACATCTAATATTCCTGTTCTTATAAAGACTTCAAAAATTCAGGTTGCCCTGATAGTTTAAAATAACTTAAATCTAGTGTTGAGTATCTCAAGTAAGATGTATAAAATTTTGTTAGTCTTTCAACAGCTCTGTCTTCTACAGAAAATTCAATCTTTTATTTACTAGAAACAAAAGTGTATTTTTTTTTTCAAAAAGGAAATAAACTGAGTAATTCTAATACCAGATCAAATAACTTCAATTCCTTAGGTAAGCGGTCAATGAACAGGATTTATGTTCGTTTTTAAGGGCAAGATATTATGATTGTATTATGTAGTTACCAATAAATGCCCCAGTATTACAAGAAAATGGCTACATCCTCAAAGGACATAAGATATTGTAAAATTATTACATTTATGAGCAAATTTACATGTATGCGTGTTATTTATTTTTTTTTGCAATAAAAGCCTTGCATCAAACTACTTGCAATTCTGAGAAGACTTAAACAGGGATTTAACTTTTTAAGGGATATTAGGCTTCGGATACTGCAAAAGATTCCATTGTCGAGGACTTGCATCAAATAGAAGGTACTATGAAAAACTGCTCCTGTACAAGGGAATAAGAAAACAATCCACATCTTACTAGTTCCTCTTTATGTATTTTTGATTGTACATATGTAGAGCACACGCAATAATATATAAAGCAATTTACAAGATATGTACATGCATACGATGACAGGTTCAGATAGCCAGGAAAAAGGTATGGCATATCTTTTTTTCATAAAACTTAGAAAAAGATAAGAGAGGTTCAGTCTTCTTTCCTGTCCCATTCTTAAAGTCAGCACCATACAGGAAAACCTCAGAAGCTACCCAGATCAATTGAATAGTTTGTTCTACAGTATTTTGCTCATCTATCTGTTTTAGGGAAGAGCCTAAAAGACTATCACAGCACAGAGTTTTTTACAGGCATGTGTATATTTCTCATAAAATGTTTATCAGTTTCTGTGACAACTCAGTAGAACACTTCTATTTTGGAAAAAGATCACTAGAAGATACGTGCTTGCACTTTTGTGTTTTCACCTAGTCTTCATATTTTACTCTCACTTTGCTTCTTACCTCTGGTTGATTAGAAATATTGAGAATGAGGGCCCACAGATCAGCTCGGAGTGCTGTTGGACATCCCTGACGAACATATTGTTGAGCGGCAGCGCTATCCTGCTCTGCTAAAACTGTAAGAAACAAAGCGGGTAATGAACTGATGTAGTTTAGGACTTCCAAAGTTTAACAAGTTATCAAAAACTTTAATTTCTGACTTTACAAACTGGTTTACCATGCTGTAAGCACTAGCTAAAGGGAAGATATCTAAAAGGTCTGGTTTCCACAATGCAGTTTTGAAGTAGTTCCCTGGGAAACAAGGCAATTGGTATTAATAAGCAAGGCTGGACTATCTTCTGTCATAAAATAGCACTTAGTATGTATAGTCGTAGTATGTATCTATGACTATATGAAGGCTAGTTGCAGCTAGTAGGCTGGCATCAATTGGAAGAAGCAGCTGTATATAGCCACAAAATACTCCTGTTGAACTATGAGAGGTATCTCATTTCAAATAGGAGATTGCCACTCATTCTGTTTTTTTACTTCTCTCCCATTTTTAAGGTAACTGTACAAATATCTTCACAGATAACTGTGGGACAAGAATTTTCCACTCAGAGTGTACTGTCATGTTCTCTCATTATTGGTATGCGCACTCTAGTGGATAAAGACTTTCTTTCTTAAAAGATTTTGTTTTTCCTTCAGATTGACATAAAACAAATACTCTGCTGTTGACAGGTTAGCTTAGATGAGCCATCGTTGTGAAGCTTTAGGCTATCCTGTCACTACTGTACATACCTTGTCTCATTCCTTACTTAAATCTCTAAACTTGAAAGACATGCATCTTTAGCTATCCTAATCTGGTAGATGTGTTGTTTCCCATTGAGGTTATGTGATTAACTGTACCCTCATACCTGAAATGTCTTTCACAACAGAGAGAAACTTGGGAGAACATTTCAGTGAGTTTATCTAGACATTAGACAGGTGTTGTATTGGTACTTAGCAGTTTCCAAATCCGTATCCTCTGATTTTTCTGAAGTCTTTCAGAAACAACTTGCTTTTCTAAATTTCACTAAATTCAATATTCACAATATCTGCCCTGACATGAATTAAGGACATAGACATATGTGTCTGACATAGACGGATGAGCTTTGGAATTATAAATCTATTTAATTGAGTCCTCTCTCCTTCCCTCTCTTCCTTAATACTGAATAGACCCGTCTGCCAATTTTCTGTTTAACCTGCAGAGCTCCAACACAGGTGGTGTGTGATCCTTTTTTCCTAAACAAAGAGGGCAAAAAGAAAAAACATTTCTACATTCCCCACAAAACTTCAGAAAAGACTGTGATTCACCTCAGTGTCCATAAGTGCTTACCTCATTTCTTCTTACTGAGACACAAAATATTAGAAAGCAGTTTTGCTATATACAAGATAGGTTTTACTAAATAATTAAAGAAAATTTCTCAGACTTGGCAATATACACCTAACATAAAAACAAAATCAATACATCAGTGGCAACCAAACTCATAACCAACACCCAATACAGCATGCAGTAGGATTCCCACTGAATGAACTGAGATTTCAGTTTATGGTCAAGAATCTTAACTACATTTTTACAAAATTTTATGTCTTTTCATACAGAAAAAGCTAAGACAATCTGTAATAGAGGCTGCTCTACACAGACGAGAGATGAGGAGTAAGAATTCCACTGTCGAGTTGAATGACTGGCTTGGGAAGCCTGGATGGGGAATTTCTTTGGAAGAACGGGAAAAGAACAGAGAGATGGACAGTACCCTAATGAGTTGCTCTTGGACCAGAAAACAGACAATGTGGGATGGAAAGAGGACCACAAAAGGAGAAGTAAGAAAGAAAGTTACTGTCTTGTTCTACAACAAAGGGATGGAGGATTTTTGGGATAGTATCCACTTGATTTTTTTCTTTGATGGTGACAATGTTTAGCAGGAATCCCAAGAGAAAGTAAGGAACAGATATTGATGGATTTCAAACATTCCTTGTACATTTCTTCTATAAGCAAATGTGGGCTAATAAATGATTATTTCTTTTATCTTTCCCTTTCTTTTGCAGGTTATTTCTTAACCTACAAAAAACCCCTGGAACTCCTTCAGAAAAAGCAGTATACAGACACAAATGAGCAAATTTTCCATAGTGGCTAAGTATTGCAATATTTAGTAAGTTCTGCAATTGCAAATAACCACCGAAAAGACTCTGTTTGATGCACAGGCGTCAATCCCATTACACTAATGAGAACAGTGTGTGCAGAGAAGGGAGTCCAGAGTCTTTTGATTTTAAAATGAAATTCAGTAGTAGCATAAGTTAAGTTATCACCAAAAAGTTATGTCTCTATGCTTCCTATTTCATTTTTAATGAAATATCTGTGGAGCTATTTATCTAGTAGTTACTGGTAGACTGCAAATGCTTTTCTGTCTCTGTCTAAATTACACCAGTATTACTGACTGTCTCTATCTAAATTACAATGGTATTACTGACAACGCTTTGTGTTAGTCTGTCTAAATTCTTAAAATTCTAAGAGGTACATGTAATTGAGAGAAATTTACTAAATGCATTCCTAACTACTCATAGTTTATTACAGATGAAAACAGATCCATACCTTTCTGTCCAACACGTACATGTTCATTTTCAAAGAACTCTAGAAAATAAAGAAATAGAAAAGAATGGCAAAAAATAAATAAAGAAAAGATACTCCACCTAGTAATGTATTTTATATTTTTACTACATACCATTACATTCAGATGAGTTTTACTGCTAATGTCACTAAAAATTAACCTGCATCAACATCGACGTTCTTTTTCAAAAGCTAAGAAGAAATAATACTACAGAATTTTTTATTGTCTGAAGGACACAAATACCAAAGCAGCACATAGACTTTCAATTAGGTAAGTTTTCATTTAAAAAGAAAAATCACTTGATACTATAATGTTTTTCATTTTTACAAGGAAAGACCATTTTAAAAACTGTTTCTTCAGGAATAAATGCATACATGGAAAAGCAACAGAAACTATGCACTATTTAAGCTACTGAATATTAATATATGGATATTTTCTGTAATCTTTTCTTAAGGATAATTATTTAAAAGATGTTTGTATATATGCCTATCTGTTAGTTGGCTTAACATTCATTGATATTTTCTGTATTTTTGGAGACAGACAATTTTGTTCTCCAGACCCTGAACTGTTCAAACACGCTGAAATTAACGTATTTTCAACTTTGGTGATTATTTTAAATCTTCTCCAAATTTGACACTTCGTATTTGCAATCTTTGCTATTATTAGCTATATTTTACTAAGAAAATCACTACGATCATAGTTACAGACCAAATATTTACGGTTTATTATGGAAAAAATACACAAAGTACTTGATAATTGGAAAGCATTCTACTCATTAATGTTCTATTTAAATGACTGAAGCACAGCATTAGCTAACCAGGAGGCACTTGTGCCGAATCATCAATACCCAGCTGTCCTATATTTAAGCCTAGTTCACTGAAGTCTTCTTTCTGAAAAGAAACAAAACCATAAAACAATAATTAACGTTTACTTCTCTAAATCACCAGAGATTTCTTCTGAATGGCTAAATGCGAATATTTTCTAAACCCAGCATAGTTCTTTTAAATGCATACATATGAAATATGAGCTCAGGTTTTTAAAGAGAAGAATCTCACATCAATTCTTACCCTAGTTTTAGTTATAGGCCCCAGTTTTCATGTCAACTATGAGCTACACCTGGATGTAATAAAGTGGTGAATGAAAGATCGGGTTAAGGATTTCTAATTCCCAGCTCTTTCCCAACCCAGGTGCAAGTTTTTCTACTAGCATAAAATCCTCAAGAGCCTTATCAGTGAAGCATTAAGAGCAGTTCTCCTATTTTCCAATTATAATGGAAGTACGCAAGCATTTCCTTTCATTTACAATCTGACAAGAAAGGGCTTTAAAAGTACTTTGAGAAGAAAATCAGAAGCTAACTGATTATCGGCCACTGATCTTGTACAGCATCAAATAAAACTGTAGAATTAAGATAAAC
This sequence comes from Larus michahellis, assembly GCF_964199755.1. NCBI lineage: Eukaryota > Metazoa > Chordata > Aves > Charadriiformes > Laridae > Larus > Larus michahellis. Next base: position 66,118,380 of record NC_133900.1, on the reverse strand, counting down.
GACATAGTTAAAGTTTCTTGTACAGAAAAGAAATGAGTAAGTGAACAAATGTGGAGAAGTATATTTTTGGCACAAAACCTGCGTGGCATAAAATGAAAACTTGCCTACTGTCAGACAGTTTACTGAGTATGTTTTATTTTTCATTAAAAATGTCTTTTCATAAAACTTTTTACGCTCTGTATTTTAACTACATATTTACATTGATTTTCACTTTCAAAAGGAGAAACTTACCATGACACTAATATTCTTCCTTATTGTTCAGAATCTCATTCATTAGCAAGGAAAAATAATTCTTACAGAAACCTCTTGTAAGAAAAAAATATACTTACCAATTCTGGAATATCTTTAACTTTTAGAGGAACCTGAATTAGCCCCAGATGATTTCTGAAACTAGGCTGTTCTCCATTTTCATAATTTGGGTTTCGAAGATTCATCAGTACCTTAAAAACAGTAGCTCTGTCATTCCTTGTGTATGTTCAGAAATTCACATTCAGAACTCTTCTTAACATCATCAGTATTACAAACAGTACATTCAGCATAAAACCATTTCCTGCAACTATCACATATATAGGCCCAAATTACAAAATTATATCTCAGCATTTTCAAAATAAAAAAGGAGACAAATTTTTAAGGAAGCGAAACATATTCTACTTTGAAAAGTAAGCTCAAAGTATGAAATAAAAAAAGCAGAAACAATTTTTGATATATGGGACTAAGTGCTGGCTACATAGTAATGTCTTGACTAAAATTCACTTCCTCATCAAAGCTATTCAAACACTAAGAGTATATTTCCAATGGCTACAATATCTAGGTTATTCTTCAGTATTACTTTTTTCTGAAAGATTTTTTATCCATGTTTTTACACTGCTTACACAGCTTTCAATCAGAGTGCTACATAATCTTCTACTAAAATAATTTCTTACTAAATTACAACACACCAAAATATCTTCTTTCACTTAAGTAAAAAAAAAAATAAATAATTACAGAATTGAAAACCTAAAGTAAGAAAAAAAATTTAAGGGTCAAGGAATCATAATGTCAAGATAAGTAACTGTGATCTACAAAGGGATTTACAGTTTTTTACATACTGTTATTCCATGGGTATAGATTTTGATGTTATAAAGTTGAGCTGACAAGGATTCTTTCTAAGATGAGTTTCCAGTTCTTATGAAATTATTCCACATCATCGTATCTCTACAATTCTCAGTCCTGTAAGTATTCTAATACCATATAACCTCACTGTCAGCCTTGTAAATTAAAAGATTAATGTAAGACACTGCAAACTCTGTAAAGAAAACAGTATAAAAGAAAAAGTGAGTGACCATGAGGGTCACTGGATAAGGCTAAAATGAAGATGGATTTGTTTACGGATTCAAGATTAAATACACAATTTGGCTGTCAGTACAATGATAGAAAACAATAAATTAAAAGTTTCCAATATTATTATCAATAACTGAATATGAGATGTTCTTTAGAAATGTAATAAAATGGATATAAAGTTTATTGTTGGATTCAGAAATGCATTCACATTTCATAAGCATGAAACAATTCATACTTAAGTCAGAAATACTATAAATCTCCTCTACCACTACAAAAGACATTCCACTAAGCTTGCACTGAATCACATCGAAATATTAATACATTAATCATGACTGATAATTCAGTATTAGACTTCTAAATTTTATTCTGTAAATTAGGAGGCCATCTTAACTCCATAATTCCACACGGTCATCATGTTCTAGATAATTTGTTTCCTGTATAACTCACAGGATATACAAACACTTTTTTTTAAATTTAACTTTCAATCACATTTTAATCCAAAATCTCCTACTTGAACAAACTACACCATTAAGTTCACTGTCATCAACAATGGCTATTGTTCATCATCCATACCTATTCTAAGCATAGTGGTAGAGCAGGTTCTGTTTTACTAATATGTTCTGTGCTTGAACCATACAAAGTGATGAGTGATACTGTCATTTCTGACTTCAAACATTCAACAGTCACCATTTGTTTAATGGTTTGATTTTATTATAGACAAAAGCCTCCAAATTCCACGCAGTTCTGTTTCATGTTTGATTTTTCACAGTCTTCATAGATGACCTACAATTTCAACTGCGTACAGGTCTACTATTTACCACAAAACAGTCTATCAGCTTCATAAATTGCAATTTATCAGCTTAATGCATTGCAGTTAAAAATGTAAGATGATTTATGAAATCAGTTGGAGAATTGCTCTCAGAGAAAAAAGGTAGCTCCAAACTGTTCTTTGAAGAAAGAGAAGTTTATCACAAGTACAATCTAAAACTGCGGTTAAAAAAAGAGACCATAGCATTTTGTTTTGTAAACAAAACATGGAGTCATTAAAAACATACCAAATTTCACTTGCTACAAAGGAGAAATTGTTTGAAAAATACACTTATTTTTCCAACTTCACACAAAAGAGTGTAACGGATGCAAGTCAATGGCTGAGTCATTGTTTCATAAATGCTTACCTCAAGAAAATCTTTAGGTGCATAAACAGGCCGGAAGAGACTCAGATCTGGAATAAGATGTCAATGATGCTACATTAAAACCAAGAGATGAAAAAAACCATGCAATTTTCCCATACCTGAAACACAACCTAGCAATTTCAATGACATAATAAAGCAAAGATTAAAATATCATTATCACAGATATCATGGCTACAACCACCACATATTCTCCAAGATTATGCGACTGTTAGTGCCTTAGTTTTGTAAACCCCAAGTAAGCGAACAGTAGTCCCAGGAAGTTTTTACTTATTCCACAAAAGTCTTTAAATTGAAGACTTGTCGTAGACATGGGAGAGATATGATATTCAAAAAGAAGGGGATTTTTTAACATCATAGATTGTTAAATTAAATGTACTGCTGACAAATAAAAAATAGGGACTAGTCATAAACGATCTAGGAAAAAAGCATTTGCCATCGCAGAGGTGGTACTGCGATACAAACTAGAAATCATTTCTTTTAAGGAATTCGGATATGAACTAACAAGGCTGTTAGCCTTGCTCTCCCAAAGGATAATATGACTAACAATTCCGTGCAAGTGTTATTTTTATGTTTTATTAATAAAATGTCTGAGCTTAATTATCCATAGCTCTGAACATTTTCTTTCTATTAGCCTGAGCTTACACTAAGAGGAGCTATGCCCTAGCTGTATAAATCTCTAAAGCATTGGAATGAAGAGTATTGCACCATGACCTCTCAGTGACGATTCAAAGTCAGTACAATAACTTGAAACAAAATAACAATGAAATAAATATTTATTTATGCATTACCATTGCATTTACACATTAACAATGAGAAAAAGGATTGAAATCAGTTTACCTTGAAGTGATTATACTAATCTTTGACTGATAAATAAGATGTATATGCTATTTTTCTATGTACAAAAATTTAATGCACATAAATTTAGTTAACCTTACCTGGCTCATCAGTTCCCATTTCATTCCATTTATTAAGCAGTTCTTTCTGTTCATTTACAGGCCTCTGAAAGGCACAAGAAAGTAACTCTTCTTTTTTAAACAGAATGAACAAAAACATGCCTATTTCAAATACATAAATTAATGTAACTCTAAAAAATAGATTGCACTAGCAACACAAACTCATTTTGCTTACAAATTATCCCTAACCTGAAGGTATATTCTACTGTAGAAAGTCCAAGTTCCAGTTCAAGGTAAAAAGGAGCCCATTAAATAGTTTGGTGTCTTTACTACAGAATTTTAGGCTGATTAGTAGTCAGTTTCATATTACTGAAGATGTACTGCTCACTCCGTAGAGCTGTTGGACTTCGTCATCAAATTCCTGTCCCTGGCAGTCATGAAAAGCAAATACAGCTGCATCCTTTATCTCATAACATGAACCACAGATGTTCTGCTACCTATCATAGATATATAGCAGAAGAAAGATAAAGAACAAAACCTTCCAACATTATTCCCCAATTCTATGATCTTTAAAATTAAAGCCTCAAAATTAATAAAACCCAAAACAAAATTAGCAATGTACCAGTATCTCTTCTCTCCTAAAGCACCAGTTCAACCAGAGCTTTCTCCAGCACACCGAGTATATCTATATGTGTACAGGCTACGCAGCTAGAAGTTATACAGCTGAGTCTGCACACAAAAATGCTCTATTAAGAGCAATTAACTTTCCAACATGCTGCTCCCTCAAGAGGCTAATTACTGCAACAGCAAAGAAGATCTACCTGTAGACTTCATCTTCTCCCAAGCTGAGCTGATGCATACATTGCCACTATCCCTGAAAATTATTCTGTATTAAAATTATTTGGATACTGCCCTTGCAGCTTTTGATAACCATGTGCAAAATGAACATTACATTACAAGTGTGCAAGACAAGGATTAATTTCCAAAAAAATGTCAGTTTGTCAACAGAAATTTAATAATACATTACCTTCTGCGCTAGTGGGATACTGAGTTCCGTGCACATGCTGTTTAGACTTTTTAGAATTCGCTTCTCCCAGCTTCCCTAAAACACACAAAAGATTAAATTATATGGACTTTCTTTTTCCTCCAATTGCATTTATCATGTAATAACAAGCAGCTTTTTAAAGTCATATGTGAGAAAGGACAGCAAGAGTCACTGACTATCATCCGCAAAAACGTTCAGGGAATATCTACATGCTTGTTTAAACTAAGACAATACAGCAAACAGATTTCACCATTTACACGAAAATAAATAACCAGAAAAACGAGCTGTTCACATTTCAGATCTCCAAAGACCTGTATTTCACAATTACTGATTTTTGACATATGCCTAATGCTCAAGCTTTCTTATATATCAACACTTAACAAATTTTTCAAACTATTATAAAAGCAGGGCAATCAACTCTGTACAGAGAATGCCTTCTCTACTTTGCGACCTGAAAGGAATGCAAGTCTTTCTCCACAAATGGTATCTTAGATGTTCTCAGAAGTTAAAAAAAGTTAGAAATTTGGTATTCTGTAATGCTCAAAAAAAAAACCAGTTCTCCTAAAACAATGCTCAGGAGATAGTTCTCTAATCAAAGAGAAAACCAGGAGTAGACAATACCTCAGTAGCAAGTGGACAGCTTAAAGAGCAATCAGATTCTTCCGACTATTGCATTAGACTTCAAACTTACCATATGGTGCCTAATCCGCGGATAATTCCTCTGAGGTTAATGCCAACTAGTATTGACTTCCTTGTCAACTGACTTAGGATTTTTGCTTCCGTGATTACAGCAGCACTGGTGGGTTTTATATTTAATTTAGTTTTCTGTGGATGACGAGTCAGGCCTCGATCAAATGAATGCAAAGACTCCTCTTAATGTCATTTAGCTCTATTTATTATTTGTAATTTGCTCTATTCTACAGCAGTTAGTTACTGTCTAACCACATGTTTCTCAAACTTAAAGTTCTGTCCAAAAAAAGGCTGCAGTTTATTAGACAGGAAGCAAATGAAGGGAAGGGCAAATGTTCTGTTAAAATTAAAAATTATAACTTGTCTATAATTATTTCATAGTAGCTTCCATTTACAAGATCCTCTTACGACTTTTTTCATCAAACGAAATAGCTATTTTTCACCAGAAATTTCTTCTCACAATCAACTCATCCCTTCACTTTCTCTTGCATAAACAAAACAGATCTGAGTTTTGACTGTAAGGAATGTTTTCCAAATTGCAGTATTTTTTACAATACTCTGTATAATATTTTTATTTAACTGTATTATGTATTGAAATAATACATAATTATTTAGCCTTCTAAATGCTGCAGTTACACAATGCCATGCCACAAACTGGTTATTCTCTCGCGGAGGGATGGTGTAGAGCATTTACAGTACCCTATTTTGCTAAGAAGCGTGGGTTTGTTGCTGGAAGAAATGAGAAGTGAGAGAGCACGGAGACTACTAAGCCATATAGGATAAGAAAGTGGAAACAAAGGCAGAATACAGAGGTTTTAGTAGCGGTTTAAAGAACAAAGTGAACATTTTCTCTAATCAAAAAGTGTACATTTCAAAGAGAAGTGAAATACAGACTCTATGTTGGTACTGCTCTCCTGATGCTCATGAACTTTTCATTTGGCCTCTGATAAGAGGCATAACTTAATTTAGGACACAAGAAGCCAAATCAATACACGATCTGAAAGAGATCTGAATATCGCCTACTCCAACTTCTGCAATAAGAAACAGAAATTATTTCAGGAATAATAAAAATGTTATCAAATTTATTTTGACTTTAATACTTTTCAAAGAAAACACCATTTTACTTTGTCAACTATTCAAGTACTCGAGTCTGTTTTCTCAAAGAGATTTAGGAATTAGGAAATAAAAAAAACAAAAAAGACCTAATATTTCACCGTCTAGGAAAGACCTAAACAATGGTTTAAATTAAAGCAGCTGTGCCCAGTGATCTATCTCAACTCAACCACAGGAACAGCTCTCCGGCAGACACAATTAGAAAATATACAGTATGCCACATTAATATTCCAAGATATGTACATATTAATGGCAGTATGTTTTCTACACTGGACTACATGAATGATATACAGCATTACTACTCATTGCCATTAATGCTCTATCCTTTCCTAGAAAGCTGTTTTTCTTTTGAGGTAGTAAAGAGAATACCATACAAAAACTTCAGTCTACTACGTACGAATGAGAAGACAGAACCAATTTGAGGAGAAAAAGGATTAATTATGAACATTTTAATATCTACTCTAGAAAAATACTAATTAGTTTTAATTACTGATTCAAAGTCATTCCAATAACTGATAACAAAGTAAGGTGGTCTTCAGACACTGCTACCCTTCTTTCCAGAATTCTGAAGTAGAGCAAAATTAATTAAGATAGGAAAGGATAAAGAAAATGTCAACGAGCTCATAACAATGGAAACAGCATCTTAAACAGTGTCTGTGCATAATACAAATCAAATATAATGTATATGGAAAACATTTTTCTACTAGGACAAATTTTTTTGGTAGTTTCAAAATATTTCTAACCTTTGTGATGCTAAAAGACAAATAAGGTGGAAAAAAATCTACCTACAAATAAAACAAAATCAGTCTTCTACCTTCAAAACATTCAATTAGACTTTCAATACCTAATGGAAGTAAATTGGTAAATTTCCACTTTTAGCTCACCCCCAAAAGGTATAAGCAACCTGTATATTTGCATTTTAGCTATTTCCAAATATTTTAAACAAATAACCAAAATCATGGAAAGACTGACTTTGTAAGCTTTTTACATTGTTTATTGCTCTTTATGCAAACAGAGTAACAAAATAAAACCTAGTTGTGATTCTACTGATCTGATCATGATTGTTTTCTTACGGACCTACTACTAACAGTGATAAATATGTGTGCATCTTGAAAATCAAACGCTCACACATACCTCAGTGGTTTTAGAAAATACCATGTTGATTCCCCTAATTGTGTATTTATTACTATTTCCCAACTATCACTATTTATCAATATTTCTCTATGAAAAGGATTCATATGTCTTTACTGAAGGGTTGTATTTCAAGAAAGGATTTGAAAGAGGATCTACTGGCTTTGCCTGGTATAGAGTTAATTTTCTTCACAGAAGCTGGTATGGTGCTGTGTTTTGGATTTGTGACAAAAGCGGCGCTGATAACACACCAGTGTTTTAGCTACTGCCGAAAAGTGTGTACATAGCATCAAGGTCTTTTCTGTTTCTTATGCTGCCCCACCAGCAAGCAGGCTAGGAGTACACAAGAAGTTGGAAGGGGACAGAGCTAGGACAGCTGACCCCAGCTGAGCAAAGACCATATGACCATTCCAGACCATATGACATCATGTTCTGAATAAAAAAGCTAGGAGAAAGAAGGAGGAACGGGGGATGTTCAGAGTTACAGTGTTTGTCTGCCCAAGTCATTGTCATGTGTGATGGAGCCCTGCTTTCCTGGAGATGGCTGAAGAGCTGCCTGCCAATGGGAAGTAGAGAATTAATTCCTATTTTGCTTTGCTGACATGCATAGCTTTTGCTTTACCTATTAAACTGTCTTTATGGCAAGTCTTCTCACTTTTGCACTTGCAATTCTCTCCCCCATTCTGCTGCTGGGGAGTCAGCAAGCAGCCGAGCCGCATACCAGGGTTAACCCACCCCAGAGGATACGGATGCATAAAACCCTTTGAAATAGGGCTATGAAATTTTGAAACTAGTAAAGACAGGACTTCTCCTACTCATTCCTATTAGAAAAACAGTTCTTTTCACATAGAGCTAAAAATATTGGTTACCGTAAGTATTATATACACTTTTATAAACTAATAACCAATAAAAGTGGTTTAGACAAACATACACACAGATACACCTCTGTGGTTTCCACATTAGTAAACTGATTGATTATTTTCAGGCAGTAAATTGTCGCATTACTTTTCACACCACAGAAGAAAAATTGTTAAATACAATCTTTGCTCCCAAATATTAAAGACCAAAACCCAGGACAGCAGCATAAGACTTCCTGGAATAAGCACCAATATGATTGATAAAGCAACACAATTTGTTGAATGCCTTGTAAAAAAATACTGCAATGTATTTCTAGGCACGGCTGAGTTAAATACAATTTTATCCTTACCTCAAATATTTTGGTTAGATAATATTCTTGAAGCATTTTTTTAACATTTTTGTGTGGATTTTTTTTTATTTATTTCAAATGGCATATATTGGTGAAAAAAACAACGAAGCAAAAATAATTTTTCTCCTGACACCAAACATCCTCATTTAATCTTCTATAGTCCAGTTTCTCTTATTCTCCTTCAATATGCCTTAAGCTCCTTAGATGTATACTTTTCATCTTCCTTTCACATTTCTAAGTACTAAATATATCTCTTCTTTCTAAAGAACTCACTATCTCTGCAGCCTGTTGTTTTTCACTGCAAAACTGCCTGCCCATGTCTCTTCAAAAAAGTATTTCTGAAACCCTAAGTGAAATGACCTACAGCTACATTTTTTCTTCTTCACAACAAAATCAAATTCTCCTCCTTGACGTCTTTCACATTGTCTCTATTCTATAATATTCACTTACCTGCCACTATATCCTACTTCTTTCATGGTTGGAGAATTACTTGAGCATTTTTTGTATGTATGTGAAATGTCACATATACAACATTATTATTAACTTCGATGCAAGTACAAATTTATGTTTTTCCTAAGGTATAAAACCTAGAAATTGTACAACAACATTATACAGAGTAAATCTCAAAGAGTCTAATCAAAGATCTGATATGAACAGTAAAATTGCTAACAACCAACCTGGGCTTTCCTCATATAAGCTAACGGTTCTTTCATGTGCTCAGCCGGTGCTGCGGGATGACAGGGCGAAGGAAACCTTAAAGGAAGTATAATATATTTTAAACGTTCAGATGTTTATTTTGCTTACTGAATCCTATATTTGTAAACCTAAACATAACTTCTTTCACCAGAGCACTAGTAAAACCACTGTGTATGTTTATCAAAACTAAAAATAAACATTATTTTTAGAAGTATTTCTTCAACATGAGTTCTTATATTAAAAATAATACTTCCTCATAACTTCACAAATTTGTAAAATAAAAACCAAATAATTCTATGAACAAATCAGGTATTTTAGAAGTGCAACCTCTTCATATCAAGTCATCTTTATGAATCCTCAGAACTTTTACTATCCAGGATATTATATTTTTGCAAAACACAATATATTTTTTGGAGGATTTCCTTTTAAAAATCAATAGCGAGTACATACATGTCAAAGTCAATTAAAATTTTGTAGTGTTGACCTAAGCAAAGTTGAATATCCATTCATAAACAGACAAAATATAAAAGCTGGAACAAAAATTAAAAAAATACAAACCAAACCAAAACACTAATTTATTTTCCAGTAGCACAGATTATTTCCAATGAGTTATTGCCAAACATTTTATCCAGCTTAATTTTAACTGTCTCAAACATCTTTCAGGAAACAAAATTTAGACAAAGCTTCTCTTATAGTTATCCTGAATTTTCATTTGTTTAAATGTATTCAATCAGTTACAATCATATGATTTTGGGAAACCCTCCCGAAATTTCTTCCCATTTTTAACTAGTAAGGTCATTTTTGTACTTGCTGCTAATTTGTTCTGGACAACACTGTGCCTATGTGTAAAATGGAATCAATACTAACAGATCTCAGCAATGCTGTTTCTTGGCTTTTCCACAATGCTCATGAAATCATGGTATTCTTAGTTAATTTCAGTTTTCCAGGGCTAATTTCATTATGTTTGCAGCTTATTTCAGCAAATACAAAGAAAGCATAAGCTTTAGTCCAAAAGACAGGTAAATATTTTTCCCTTGAAAGACATGATTAAGACGAATCCTTATTAACAGGTACATTTACAAGTTTTTTGCCGAATTGAGTCCCTCATACTACTAAGACACATTGCTCAGAACTGGTAACTCAAATAAACTTATTTAAATTAGCACGAATAGATTTGCATACACAGTTCTTATTAGGTAGTTGCACTAGGGCTATATCTGTTATTAAATTCACCTTTCCACTTCACCAGAATGTAAAGGCAGCTTATGCTTCCCAGAAGTCTAATCCAAAGTGCGCTGAACAATAATAAAAAGTGAATCTCACAAATTTCAGTGTGTTTATGACCATATTCCAAGCATGATGAGCACTGATCTGGTAAGTCTAGAGATCGACTACCTTAGTTTAAACATTTTCTTAAAAATTAATACAACAAATATGTGCAATGATGACACAAATATTATGCTGAATTGTATTAAATTTAATTTACAATAACTACCTGAACTACATAAGAATTATATTATGACTGTTGGTACCTTTGGAAGTAAAACAACAAAGAAATTATTAAAGTAACTACTGAATTTGGTGATATTTGTTTCACCCAAACCTTAAAATGTACTTGAGTCCATTATTTTCACAAGGATGAAAAAGAAATAATGGCACTTTAAAAACAGAAATGAAGCAGGCACCCTTGGTACGACAGATCTCGGAGACGATAGTAACACATCACACACCTATATATACAAAGGAATCAAAAATAAATCATGTGAGTAGAACTTGCTAAATAAAAATACTAAATAAACTCACACGTTGAGTTCACTATAAACAGCATTCTGAAGCTTCTTTTCCCAACCTGTTAAAATAAAAAAATATCCAGAAGACAACTTTAGGAATTAATACTAACGGAGCATGAATCAGAAGCTGCTTTAGAATCACTGGAGTTTTCTGTCCTATCTCAATTCATGTCTACCAGCCAGGAAGAGATGAAGAACCCTTAACCTAATTAAGAAAGGAAAAACTCCAAGTTGAGGTCTGTATAAAAAGTGAATACCCTTTATTTCCACCTACTATTTAAATAATTACAATAGAGTTGTGATTAAATAATTGTATGCTATTTTTTTCAAAGCCATCATATTATTAAAACAGCCATAAATATTAATCATAGAATAGACATAGTGTTCATGGTGGTTATAAATCTTATATCACTTATCATCAAATCTTCACATGACAGAGTTACATAGGTTAAAACTTCCAATGGAAATTGGAAATTTAACTAAGGGTAAAATTTTCAAGAGTACCTCCATGAATGTTAACTTCCATTTTCAGAAGTGACTGAACTCCTGTATTATTCAGAACTTTCAAAAAAATTACCAGTATCTTATATAATGATAAAATCACTTTGTAGTATATTCTTATGCTATATATATTCTTAGCATAGTATGTTTTTCAAAATGCTGCTGGAATCCAAGAACTTCTTCCCTTTTAATATTCCTTCTTGTTTAATAATCACTGAATATCTGCTTGTGGGTACTGTCAGTGACAAGATACCAAACTGCACAAACTACTATTTTCATCCTGTGTATCACTTACATTCTTGTGTAGATCTACAGTATTCACAACTGCATCAATGAAGTATTACAAACCTGATGTCTTCAGAAAATCCTTAATATCTTCTTTTAGTGATTCCAGTTTAATTTCTGGTTTGTGTAGGCTAACCTAATATGAAAAATAAATAAATCAATAAATAAATAAGCATCAAGCAAGCACTAAAGAGAAGGTATATTGTGTATTTTAAGTTATGAAATAAGAAACATACATGTTTAAGGTTACACACAAAGCAAACTGCTTCCTACTAACTTGACAGTGGTAATTGTAAACTTTTTCCTCACTCGATGTCTTTGCTTTTACATCAGTACTAAAAGCTTTATGTGGGAAAGAAGAGAGAAGGGAGAGGGAGTATCACTGATATATATGCTTAATATTCTGAGCAAGTGCTGCACATACTCAGCACAAATTCTAGACTCTACACATTAAAGGACTGGTCATAAGCTCCACAAGTAATTAACTAGAAGCCACTGACTGTGTTCTACATGAAAGAATCAAACTGAAAACACTCCATAACTCCTCACTTTACCTCCCGCAGTTCACCTCTTTCAGATAAGAAATGGCGTCTTCAAACTTGAAATAAAAAACTGTGGACCAAACATTCCCCACTGCAGCTGTGACTACCAGGTATATACAGCCTTTTGTAATGAAATCCACTCAATGCAGACAATTAGGCACCAACCAGCTTTATATCTGTACCATGATGCTACCACACAGATATTGCTGCAGACTTTTCAGCAACAGCAGAAGCAGCTGCTATAGCATCTCCTTCTCCTTCTATAGCTAGACCAAGAGGAAAAAACAAATAGACCACAAAGGTCCAAAAGGACAACAATCAGAAACTCAGATGTTTCTGTGAATAGCTTCTAATACATATTTTCCTAAATATGGAGTGTTGTGATAGCTGATTAACACCAGACAATAAAGCTAGAGGTTTAGAAAAGAATAGCAACCGTGGCTGCTAATTTCAAAATAACACTGGGAGATCTGTGCAACTTACTCCACTGCCACAACAGCTCAAGGCATATGTTAGAAGCATATGTCCACATCACCTACCTAGAAATGTGAGACAGCTCTTACCAAAAGCTACTCAGCAATATGCTGTAGGGGTATCAGCTGCTGATTCTATTGCAGTAAGTTATGCTGCTATTAAAAATAAACTTTCACCAGCTTGCGCTGTTTGACAGCCCTAACAGCGCTGTTGACAACATGGCATGTTTTAGGTCCATCACACACAACTAGCAAACTCCACAATCCTATCGTTTGCCTTACAGTTTATATACAGAAAATGGTATTTTCTGTGCTGCGCAGCTTGCTGGAAAAGTTAGTCTAGATGAATCCACAATGCAGAAAGGAGGAAGGACCAATAACGCAGAGACTGACAGCATCAACATTTCTGCTCTTATTTTAAGTCACCTTGCCATTACATGTAAGGAAGGCTTTTATATTTGGTTTCTCGACTGCAATAGCAAAGAGACTGTAAGTAAGCACGCTTTTCGAGAAAGAAAGGTGATCGTAAGCACAAATCATAAGGTGTGGTGAGTTGCCTAACTCTCATGTCAAATGACAAACACATACTCCGTTCAGCACAATGGTAAAAGCTGGCAAAGGATCATCACTAAAGGCAGGGAAACAGAGAGATATTGGGCAGCTCACAAAACACCCTTTCAAGCAACAGCTTCAAGAAGTATTTTATGAAGGATTCCTTCTGAATCTACTTTGATGGAAAGCCCTATGTCCTTTTTGGACTGACATATGTCACGCTGAGTTTAATTTTTTTCTGCTGCAAGGCAGTGGGTTTGTACCTCTCCTGTATGAATTTTAAATCAAGTAACACAGGGCAAACTGGACAAATTCTGCCTTACTGTTCCTTAGACGTTTTTGCACACACTTCTGTAAATGTTCAACTTCATCCTCTGGGTTAACTATGGCGAATTTTAATCTCAAGGTCCATGGAGTGTTTACCTGTGGGGCTTGGTACACACACTTCAATAACCCTTTTTAGAAGAAAAACCCCTCACAAACACAACTCATTGAGAGACAATGAACCAAGAAAACCGAATCTTACTAAAAAGTGGGTTCATTGTTTTGACACTGTAAACAGTGCAAGAACTGACAAAAATGCAAACAGGAGAACAGTATTTTAATTCTCTGCTGTTCATATATCTGTAAAATTTGGGAGCTCCTGTCATTAGTGTAGGCATGACTTAGACTGACAACCCCTTTTTTTTTTTGTGGTTTCCTGGAAACTCTGGAAATTGATACAGCATATTGCATTAGAGGGGATAAAGGAGTTCAGTCCACGCAGATGGCTTCCCATTTTCCCTGTCAGCCCAAAAGATACAACAGAGGACCTTCTTGTAAACTGCTGTTCCTAACAGACTCTGTTCCCCAGCTGCAGAACAAAAAAGAAAACAGTGACTCTTTTGTATGTGGCAGGATGGCAGTCAAAAAGGAAGCAGGCCAGCACTTTGGGGAAAACTTTCTCCAAGGATTATGTTGGTGCATCGACCTCCACCTTCACCTCTTCATGCCCATTTATTCAGCCAAGGTCTATTTCACTCTTCCTAGCCCTGCTGCAGCTAATATTCCTATGCTAATCTTTATCAAAACTTTTCGTTTTAGCCTGTTTCCTGTGTCTTTTTCCTTCTCTTGAGTACAAAATGCCCTGCTGAGGCAAATTTTCATAAAAGAAACATGAAAATTCCCTCCCTAGATTATGGGGGTACTTCTGTCCCCACTCTTGTCATTTCAGGATGCGATTGCCAAAGCCTCCTCCCATTTCCACTCTTCCTTTTGTTTACTTCTGGATTGGGATCGATAGATTCCTACAGCGCTACACAGAGCTACAGAAACCATGACTGTTAAGGACTCATTGCATACCAGACTGCTGATCAGTTTTCAAATCAGAAATTAGAAACCTGAAAGGGAAGAATCTGGCAGACGGTGCAGCCAGCCGCTGCAGCCGGTTCTGACACAGAAAAACACACCCTAGCTCTGTATAATACAACCAAAGAAGAAAATACTTACTTTGGTAGATAAAGGAAATCCCTTATTTCTCTGTTGCACTATGTTGCAAAAAACATTTAGGCATTTTGGTAGGGTTTGTTTGTTGTGATCTGCTTGATACAATGTACTACCTAAGTACCGTTTGCGTTTTTATCCACTATGTTTTTTTGATAGAATGAAAAACGTGTTGACAAAAATTTATGTATATAAAAAACATTACTATGATTTACACTGATAAAAATGCCTGGCTTAGGTTTATTGGGAAAAAACACACCTTGATGAAATTTGTACTGATGAACTGAATTAATTTCCTGCATGATCAAAATGTAGCATATACTCAGATAGAACTACAGACTCTCCAATTTCAATACACACATCTTGATGAACAAGTATCTTCCTTTTTTAAAAAGAAATCTGGTACTATCAGGAGGCTATCACAAGCAGGGTAAAGGAGAGTGAGCAACATAAGGGAACAAGCCGTGAAGGCAAAGAGCAACAGCGGGACCAGGGAAGAAGCCACACTATTCAGAGGCTCAGTCAGGCCAACACAGAGTCCTGAAAGGAGACAGGGATGAACGCAGCATAATTCAGCAAGCAATAACAAATGATTTCTAATAAAAGTTAATGCCTAACATCTTCTCTTCCAGTATAACTGTCATTGTGCATATTCTTATGGATAAGGCACCAGAGTTCAGGTGTCCATGTTCATCTACAGTCTTGGTCAGCTTCTTGCAAATCAAGAAGCAACCAGCTGTTAGACATTCCTTCATAAAACAAGCTACTATTACAGCATTTGTTGGCACCCAACCTCTTGTCCTTCAGCTGTACAGAAGAGAAAGGATAGTTTTGGGACTTTCAAAATTTTGCCAAACCTTCTGAAAGGCAGCTAAGGTACCACTAGCAATCCTTTGTATTTACATTCTGTGCACATCTTTTTTGCCTTTGAATTTGGTGAGGTATCCTGCTGAGATCTGGACAGTCACCATCCTAAGCGATACTCCAAATGTATTACACTTTCAGTACTTGGATGCCAGGATGGAAGAAAATCCAAACGCTCGACGCTGATCTGGCTGAGAGTAAGCAAAAGGATAGCACCGCACTAGGTGGGAAAAGCTGGTGGGCATAGTAAATTGATTTGTAGAGCAACTGAACACAGAGAAAAATCTACTTGCAAACTAGCACCTAAACTTGGAAATGGCATTCAGTCATCATGACAGGACCAGCACTGATCATGCAAGAGGGCAGATGAGCCATCAAGGCACAGCACTCAAAGAAAGCAGCCAGAGGACCAGCACACTACTACAATGAGGAGGCTTGACAGAACAAAGTGTTCTAGCATAACTCCTGTGCTAAACTATTTCTTTTCCCAACAAGAATAAACACTGCAGAGCAGTGATCCAACTCTACTGAAATGTGGAACTGCATCAGGTGAACACATATTTTTATCCTGCTGCAAACAGTTCTGCAAATACCTTTACACAATCTAAATATTTTTACAGGCTATCTGCTCTAATCTCTCTTCAAAGCCTTTTTTGTTTTAGGCAAACATGTACACTCTCAGAGCATTTATTACTGTTCATTATGATTCTGCACAAGTACACAATGTTTTTAGCTTTTATTGCTGTTATTTCCCAAATTACAATAAAGCATCAAATATATGCCAAATACAGCCCAACTTTAGCAGAAGTAAATTCAACAAAAGCTAATAAATATTCACCTTTTCTTACATGCTCCATTCTGCCATAACTAGATTTTATCAGCATCAAGCTAACTTGTTAAAAACCACTTCAAGTACGACCACAACAATTTCAATGTGAACACTTTCTAAACATTTAAAATCCTACAAAGTTTAAGGGAATGATTTTGGTTTTGGTTTATACGTTTCTGTAACAGAAAGAGGAATCATCCTGAGCATAACTAAATAAATTGCAGTAAGTATAAAACCCTGATTACACTGACGATTTTACAAACCTTCTACATTTCTACAGTAATTACACTAAGAGAAAAAGTATTGTGAACTTTCTTATACAAGTAAAAATAACCTAGCAGTTGGAACAGAGATTCAATTAGCCTCATACAGGAATAAACAGCTTCAAATGTTACGTTCTCCCACCAGACATGCAGGATACATTTTTAATAATTTTGTTGTTTTAATAAAGTTTTTAAATTTAATTTGAATACAAAATTAGTACTGCAAATAAAATACACACACGCAAGGTAAAACATATAATGTACATTACTAAAAAAAAAATCTGCAAATCAAGCTTGCATTGCTTCTGAGCTCCATAATCTGTTCAACGTATTCACAACTGCATTCAATTTAAAATTCACTGTACTGCAACTGTTACTGCTGAACCATTAAAAACAAAGTACAAGCTCTATCAGGAGGGGAGAGTAAGCCATTTGTTAACTACAATGCACGAAAAGGAATCATTAATTATCTATGATGACTCACGAGCCTACATTTATTTGCTAAGTTTTATTAAATAAATGCTACATTTCACAGAAACATTTTTCTTCTTAATTTGATCTTTTACCTAACTAGGGATCAGTATCAATTTCTTTTTTTTAACTGTTGGAGAAGAATGTCATGAAAATTATATCCTCAGATATCTTGCAAAGCATTCACTCTGCATAAATTATTCTAAGACATTTACCTGTGCTCCCTTTAGAAGCACACAGTCAGGCAAAATGCCAGCTGCGACGTCCCTAGGGCTCCCAAGGAAAGCTCCTCTCCTTCTTTGCCCCATCTGAATTCTTGTGAAGACCCTTACCTCTCCTTTTGATTAATATTTTCTTTAAACCTTTCTGGTACTAACCACAGGTCTGTTCATAGAATCATGGAATCTTCATGGTTGGAAAGGACTTTTGAGATAATTGAGTCCAACCATACACACACACAAAAAAAAAAACCACAAAAAAACCCCCAAAACAAACAAACAAAAAACCCCAACAACCTACAATCTCTGCCCTTCAGAGCATGCCCTCAAGTGCCAAATCTAGACGCTTCTTAAATACCTCTAGGGATGGTGACTCAACCACCTCCCTGGGCAGGCTGTTCCAGTGCCTGACCACTCTTTCAGTAAAGTAATTCTTCCTAATAATCTAATAATCTAAACCTCCCCTGCCGCAGCTTCAGACCATTTCCTCTTGTCCTGTCATTATTCACCTGGGAGAAGAGGCCAACACCCACCTCTCTACAGCCTCCTTTCAGGTAGTTGTAGAGGGCAATGAGGTCTCCCCTCAGCCTCCTCTTCTCCAAGCTAAACATGCCCAGCTCCCTCAGCCTCTCCTCATATGACCTGGTCTCCAGACCCCTCACCAGCCTGGTAGCTCTCCCCTGGACACGCTCCAGCACTTCAATGTCCCTCTTGCACAGAGGGGCCCAGAACTGAACACAGCACTCGAGGTGAGGCCTCACCAGTGCCGAGTACAGAGGCACAATCACTTCCCTGCTCCTGCTGGCCACGCTATTCCTGATACAAGCCAGAATGCTGTTGGCCTTCTTGGCCACCTGGGCACACTGCTGGCTCTTGTTAAGCTGTCCGTCCACCAGCACCCCCACATCCTTTTCTGCTGGGCAGCTTTCCAGCCACTCTTCCCCAAGCCTGTAGCGTTGCTTGGGGCTGTTGTGACCAAAATGTGTTCAAAGAGTGATGGCAGAGTTCTCTCCTCTGGACAGTCATTCTGATCATGACATGTCCTAGCACATCTCCTCTCCACAGCTTCTTCATACCTTCAGGTACTTCCTAAAATTTTTTCTCACTCCCAAACTTAATACTCAGAGTGGGGTAGGGTGGGGTGTCAGGGCTGATTCTTACACTCAAGTTACCAGTTTTAGCCTACTTTGACATCCATTATCCTGTTTTTCCGCAAGTTCTCACTCAAGCTGTCCCACTACAGACACCTACAAGAAACAAATCAAAGAACATCTACAGAGAAAATGCCTGGAAGGACTCCTTGTATTGCGAGTCTTTCTTGTTCAATTTGAAACATGATTTAGAACCATTATCTTTCATTTTATTTTCATTTCCTGTTTCAGAAAAGTTCTTTAGGAATAAACTATTGAAGCTTTTGTTCAGTTGGTCGTTGTTGTTTTTTTTTTTTAACCTAACTTGTTATTTGCCCCTGGCCACAAGAGGCTCCAGGCAACTCAGAGTCAGACTGGTTTCTATTAGAGGTTTGGAGGGGACAAAAAATAAGACTGATTAATCTTAATTAATTAATAAAGCCCATCTTCCTTCAAACATGATGAAAAACAAAGTTTCTGAATTGTCTGCAAATGAAAATGTGTTTAAAAGGTAGCATTTTTTCATGTCTCTGAACTGTTCCATTTTTATTGTCAGTTCACTGACAAAGATTTTCCCTAAAACAAAATTTTAGCAAGATTTAAAAAAAAAAATTGTTTTCAAAATGCATTTTGTGATTGAAGATATCAGTGTCTCTGTTTTTCTAACCACCTCTAATTTTTACCTTAAAAACTTTTACTCAAAAAGGGAAGAGGAAAGTGAAGACAAAAGCAAAAATAATTTGGTTACAAACTCACAAAGTGAAAGCTGTACCTAAGAAACTGAGATCACACTTCTCTGAAACCTCAATAACCTCAGCAGCAATTTTATCTGTTGAAAGGCTACTATCTAATATTTTGGCTCTTTGTAACTGCCACTCTTTCCTTTCAAACACACTACAAAATATGTTCAGAATAAATTCCAAAGCAAATGACAGGCACATGTACACTCTTTCCTGCATTGATCTTTTTGTATTAACTGCATGCACATTATCAATACACCAAAACTCAACCTACAAAATCAACTAAACATTTATTTTCCAAACCGTCAATTACGAGCATATGACCCTATGTCTACTTCAGTCCCTGGGACAAAAATGTGATTATCTTGGTATCCCCAGAGCTAAAGCTGTGACAGCAAACCCTTTGGTGCCCATGCCGAACTTATTTCAAAGCGATTGTGTATCACAGTCCTTGAGACTATCTCAAGTTCCCGGTGACAGCCGAGCTGGTGTGATCAGTTCATAACCACAGGGCTACTCTATCAACTCTCACAAATAATGTCAGGATATTGTGTTTTCACAGAAATTTTATTAACTGGTGAAAGAAACTTTCTTTTCAGCTCTCCTTCCTAGACTTTAAAAGAAGACATGAATTTACAAAACAGTTTTCGTTAATAGTTAAAATACTGTTTGGAGACTACTTGACCTCTTAAAAATTTCAGGCAATATTATAACGGACCTTACCATCCGTTCTGACTCTCTTGCTTTCAGAGACGGTAAATATTTCTGAGGAAGGAGTACCAGCAATGTCAGTTTCTACACTGACAGATAAAGAGGAATCTTTGTAAAGGTAAAATATAACTGTAGTATAAATAACCAAAACCACTAAGTTAAATTTATTCTGATGCACTGACTCAAAAGATTTCTCAAAATGCAGTATGCATCCCCCAAAATAGCTTAAAATCACCTTAAAAGGGACCACCTGTAGATCAATACTGCAACTGCTGCAGACTAAGCACTGTTCAGAAACTGACTGTTAACCAACAGACAAAAAGAAACTCATCACGTCCTATCAATAAACTGGAGTTCAGGTGTGATGCATAACAATAGCAAAGATTTCATATTTGATAATGCAACTTCAGAAATATCCCACATAATGGCAGGGAAATCAAGCATTAATTTAATGCAGAGAGTAGCAAAATTCAGAAACCTTCAGAACTCTGTACAGCTGCTAAGGGATGGACAAATATAAGAAATTCACTGATAGGGCCTTTACAATGGCATAGTATAGCAATAACATGACTATACAAGCATTATAAATAAAACAAGTCTATACTGTCCACGAAAGAACATAAACACATCCAAAGTCAATAAAAAAAATTCAAGATCAAGGAGAACATACAGATTCCTCTCAAACAGGGTGTACGTTTGGCCCTATTAATTTAAACCATGAGCTCCAGAAGATGACTCTACATTGAGAAATCGTCTAGCTGATGTACCTAAAAACTTTCCAGTCTTTCAGAAGAAAGTTCAGTCTACACCAAACTATAGCTCTGATTTAATTTTCTATTACAAACTCTTCAAACACCTGTTTATTTTCTTTCCCCTTAGCACTTCATGTTACTGGAATAATCTTCTGACTTATATATACATATGGTTTTTTTTCTTCTCCAAGAAATTTGTAAAATCGTGTTCTGCAAAGTTATCATAACAGATTTGGCTGCGGTCATTACACTGTGTTTTATTTATTTTTTTTAATAGGTTACTTCTGTGCTTTGATTATGCAGAGTTTCTGCCTGTATTGAGTCAATGGATATGCTGTACTGTCAGGGAGGTATTTAGGCATTTAACTGCCCTTCCAGACATCAAACACCAGCATCAAACACCACTGCTAAGGTCCTCAGAGTATCCATGCTTATCAACGGCTGTACAAAAGAGCCATCCACCAGCAGCATTTAAACACCCGCCAAGTCCTGCCGACACCAAGCTTCCTCATGTTTTAAAACAAACATGTAAAGTATCAAATGACTATGAAATCAGGCCTCACAGGAGAGAAAAGAATTAATGCAAAGGTGAGTACGTACAGGTTTTATTATCATCAGTAACGGTGTGGTTAAAGCAGAGCCCTGTTTTGAAATGCCATCACTGTCTTTATTGAGGACAAGGCCTTGAATCTGATTTTCCACGCCTCATGTCAGGCTATTTGGGATGCCGAACTCCCCAACACTTCGCAGAACCCAACATCTATACTCTTTTATAATTCCAGCCCCCTTCAAGTCATGCACATTTGCTTACTCACATATTTAGAGAGCAGTCAGTCAACAGCAATAAAACAGACATACCTTTAAAAAAGCATTTAGAGAACTAATCAGCAAATTTAAAAACAAAACAAAAAAAACCAGAAAAGGCACACAGTGATGTCACTTGCTATGGAAAGCTTTAGGGACATCAGAGAAGAAAAATCATGTTTCATCTAAAAAACCCAACAAAACTAAGACAGATAATGGACATTCTATGAAAAAAAATATCTGTACAATTTCAATCACTGTTTGAAAAAAAAAAAACAACACAAAACCAAAACCAACCACACCCCAAGATTTTATAAAACCCAACCCAAAATATTTCAGTAACACACAATAATCGTTACTGCATCACTGCTATGTTATTATGGTCATGAAAATGGACACAGTTTTAATCCAGAACATTCTAAATGAAGTTCAGCTGAAACATGAAAAGCTGATTTCAAGTGAAGATAAGTTATTAAATATAAAAAAGCAACTGTTTTCCCAGCTACAAAAAAATGTGCTTTCATGTGCGTTTTTCATTTATTTTCATTTCCTTTCATCAAATCAGGGGCACTCTGGAGTGGGGGGGGGGGGCGGGTATTTAAAGCTTGCCAAATTAGAGATTAACAGACACAGCGATTCATTTTAGGAACGATTTGGAGCAGCGAGATTTCAAGAGGATACTCTTCATACTCTCCGCGAAATCCTTCAGTCCCAAGGGGAGGAATTATAAATACAGCTTTAGAAACTAGCCAGAGGGCTCTCCGGCCCCGCCGGGGGAGGAGTGAGGGGAGGGGAGGCCCCGGGCCCCCGGCGGAGGCCGCACGGGCCGGGCCAGGGGCGGCGGCCGGGAACAAAGGGCCGGGGAACGGGAAATGGAGGCGGGCCCGGAGGCCACGGCGCCGGGTCGGGGCTCACCCGGGCCTGTCGCTCCAGCTGGGAGTGGAGGCTGGAGCCCTTCAGCCGCTGGACGATCCGCGCTATGGTGAGGGAGAGCCCGCTGTCCGGGTCCAGCATGGCGACACGACACCCCTGCCCGCCGGCAGGCCGCTCGCACCGGACCGCTTCTCCCCGCCGCACCCCGCCTCCTCCCCTGGCGTTACCTAGGCAACGGCGGGAGCAGGGCCGGTCCTCCGCGGCGGCCGCCGAGTGGAAAGCGGCGCCTCACGGAAAGGTTCCACGCCGCCGGTGGGCACTCGAGGCGGGCGAGGGGGCCCGCTGAGGAGCAGACCCCCGCCCGCCCAGACCAGGCGGGTCCGCGCTGTCCCTAGAGCCGGGGGCATCCTTCCCCAGTGGTGCCGGCAACTGCCGCCTCTCCCCGGGCACCTGGTGGGCTCCATCCGGGCGCCCATGCCTCAGGATGCATAAGGGTTCCCTAAAGCTCTGGTGAAAAATCTCATGCGCTGCTTCTGTTTCCTAAATAAACGTTTATAATGTATCATTGCTAGAAAGGAATCATAGAATTACAGGGTTGGAAGGGACCTCTGGAGATCATCTAGGCCCACCCCCTGCCAGAGCAGGGTCACCCAGAGCGGGCTGCACAGGAACGCATCCAGGCGGGTTTTGAATGTCTCCAGAGTTGGAGACTCCACCACCTCTCTGGGCAGCCTGTGCCAGTGCTCTGCCACCCTCAAAGTAAAGAAGTTCCTCCTCATGTTTAGGTGGAACTTCCTATGCTCAAGTTTGTGCCCATTACCTCTTGTCCTGTCCCCGGGCACCACTGAAAAGAGCCTGGCCCCATCCTCCTGACACCCACCCTTTAAGAATTTATAAGTGTTGATAAGGTCCCCCCTCAGCCGTCTTCTTTCCAGACTGAAGAGACCCAAATCCCTCAGTCTTTCTTTGTAAGAGAGGTGTTCCAGTCCCCTAATCATCTTGGTAGCCCTTTGCTGCACCCTCTCCAGCAGTTCCCTGTCCTTCTTGAGCCGCGGAGCCCAGAACTGGACACAGTACTCCAGATGAGGGCTCACCAGGGCAGAGAAGAGGAGGAGGAGGATGACCTCCCTCGACCTGCTGGCCACACTCTTCTTGATGCACCCCAGGATGCCATTGGCCTTCTTGGCCACAAGGGCACATTGCTGGCTCATGGTCATCCTGTTGTCCACCAGGACTCCCAGGTCTCTTTCAGCTAAGCTGCTCTCCAGCAGGTCAGCCCCCAGCCTGTACTGGTGCATGGGGTTATTCCTCCCCAGGTGCAGTACCCTACACTTGCCCTTATTGAATTTCATAAGGTTCCTCTCTGCCCAACTCTCCAGCCTGTCCAGGTCTCTCTGTATGGCGGCACAGCCTTCCGGTGTGACAGCCACCCCCCCCAGCTTTGTGTCGTTGGCAAACTTGCCGGAAGTTGGAAATGAACATAAGGGAAGCCTTAGGTGTGGGTCTTGGGTTTTGGCCACCCAGACCGAGTGCCAGCACCCGGTCTCACGGGGGCTGGAGACAGCCCAACATGGCCGGCCTGCTGTCTGTGCCCTGCGCATCTGCAGTGCTGGTGGAGCAAAGCGTCCTCGTCCCTGTGGCCTGCCTGGCTGCCACAGCCTCACACCTTACGTGGCGTCCAGCCTCTCCCCTCCCATAGTGGGCTCCTGACAGCAGCCATGAAGCGGGGTCAGATACCGATCTATCACCAGTCACCACCTGCTGGGCCAGGTGGGCTCTAACTGGCTTTGAGCACTCCCAGTCTGTCCCAAGAACGAGCTAAATTATCATAAAATGGTTTGGGTTGGAAGGGACCTTGAAGATCATCTAGTTCCAACCTTCCTGCCCTGGGCAGGGACACCTCCCACTAGACCAGGCTGCTCAAAGCCCCATCCAACCTGGTCTTGAACGCTTCCAGGGATGGGGCATCCACAACTTAAATAATATCTGACATCATCATTACTTAGGGCTTAATTAACCTGCCCAGCTTTGCCTCAGAAAGGACTAAGCTTTCTCTTACAGTCAGCCATCGCACCTCAGCTGAGCTGCTGCGATCAAGAGCTACCAGGCAGCATCTCCTTGAATTACTTCTCAGCTAGAGCTGACAGGGAAAGGGCTTCAAACCCATTTCAGCGCCGTCAGAAAGATTAGCTTAAAAACATCTTTAGCTGCAGTTTAAGTGGCTTTGTACTAGTAGGAGGTAGTGGGATTCATATAATTACAGCTTGAGAGACAGTTAAAAAAGCTGCTTTTTAGGGCCTGAGGTGTCACATCCAGATGGCATGAACAGCAACTTCAGCCCCAAGGCTCCTTTCTGCCTGCTTCTTGAGGATACTCACCTGCACTCAGGTGAAGTTTTATCGCACTCTTGAGTATTTTACCCCTGCCTGCTCAGCATGGTAAGGCATTAATTCAGGCTCAGTACCAGGCGCCGACACAGCCCTCATTTAAGCAGGGCAGCTGTGGGGCACTGTGTGCATCTCGTTGGTGATGTAAATGCCAGGAGCTTCAATCCACTCAGTCCTTCTGGGAAAATCTGTTCCTACGTGCATGAGTAACAGGACCGTGTAATAAAATTCTCACTTAATAAACTAATTTACTAAGCCAAAATACTAATTTTGAAAACCCCAGAATAATTAATAAATAAGCTAAGAGAGTTCAAGGAGGTATCATGGAAAAGCTGATCATTTACCTCCAAAGCCAAGCATTAGTACTCATTTTCAGCTCTGAGGATGGCTATACCTCTGCAAAACAAAGACTGATTCAAGATTCTGGAACATCAGGTTGTAACTTTTTCACTGCCGTGAGTGACACAGATGTGAGGAAATTAAGACAGATGTCATCAGTTACCTTGCTTAGAAAAAATGACTAGATATAATAGGTATAAAAATGCACCTGAATGCATCTGTCTGCAACCTCTTTTGACTTATCTGTGAGCATTTCTGGATAAAATGAAGTTTAAAGAAGAATAGTAATAGAAAATCAGATATAAAAATTCTTTAACCAACTGTAGAGAAACCTGAAAAAGTCACTTATTCTAAATCAAAACACCGAGGAGAGCTTGGTTCTCAATTCTTGGAGAGCACGGGGAAATCAAATGCCCTGTTGTCTACCAATGCCTTGAATATCTATTCTGATTTACATCAAGTTTTCTCTCAGTTCTGCGCTTACATGCGTATAATCATCTCAGTGGCCAGTCCAGCCCAAACCATGCCAGAAGTTAAGGGCAACAGTGAGCATGTTTTTTTTCTCTGTGTTTTGGGAGTGAATGAACTATTTGCCTACATTCCCAACTGAGCA
Organism: Larus michahellis; assembly: GCF_964199755.1. NCBI lineage: Eukaryota > Metazoa > Chordata > Aves > Charadriiformes > Laridae > Larus > Larus michahellis. The sequence continues at coordinate 66,092,473 of NC_133900.1, read as the reverse complement.
AGCATACGAAGTGTAATAGCTTTGTGTGCTAGTTCATAATAAAATTCTGCAAAGAGTTCACATGGAAGCAGTACCTCTCCTCGGTTTTTTTGTGGTTTTGTGGTGTTTTTTTAAATTATTATTAGGGATGATCATTTGTTTGTGGAGGAACTTTACCTACTAAGACAAGCACATGCAGAAAAGCAGGGCATGCCACTAAGCTCCGCAGCTCAATGCCTGTAAGTCCGGCATTTTTTGTTGCAGCTGCAAGTGTGAGAGGAATCCCTCTCCCCTTGCCTGGCACTATCCTCAGCAGCATTTTCTTTTCCAGTTTTTGAGAGAACCTGGGGACGGCTGCAGGGATGGCGATCTTACATTGCTCTTGGCGAGTGTGTCATTGTCAGGACTGCATGACATGTGGGGACCCAGAGGTTGGGTACATTCCTATCGGTAGTACAACGTGGTGTCTGGCTGGTTTCTGTGCTGTGATCTGCAGGCACCACGTTCAGCCAGGTGGCAGGTTGTGGACCAGGATGGAAGCCACAACGCCAGCCACGACGCCTTGCTGGTTAGAATATGGAGAATAGGGGGAAATAATACATCAGGTGAGTTCCACGTGCAATGCATAAGACTTCGCAGGTCTGCAAAAGCCATCCTTGTCTCTGTAGGTCAACAAACCAGGAGAAAAAGCTAATGTCAGCTGCGGATGAGTAATTTCCTGCAGCTGACTACCTCTGCTCCAAACCTGCCTTTGTTTGTTGCCCTCTGCACATGCACTTCTGTCACTCTTCATTCCCTGTTTTTCTAGGCTATTTCCAGTCCGGTTTCCTTCCCCCCATGCACTGGGTTTCTCTTTGGTCAGTAACATCTCCAATATGGGTAGGAAAACTTACTTGTAAATGCCAATCAAAGCTGCAAAGCAAGGCGATATAAAAAGATAATCTTTACAGAATCTCACTGAGAGCTGTTAACAGCTTCTTGTGTATCCTTACCATATCCAGTTAAGAAATCTCGTGCTTAAGTACGTGCTTCTTTTTTGTTTCCTTACAAGGAGCTTACTGCATAGCAGCCTGAGAAATACAAGGTCATCGTTAAAAAATATCACTTAAATAACAGGCACTGGCAGAAACCCCAACCAACTCTTTAGCCTGCCCCCCTGGTATAACATAGCTGGTTTAACTTGGTTCATGTGATAAGTGTTTGACAATTGCTGCTTTTTCATCGTGATTTACTTTTAAATTGCAAGTAAGCAACTGCAGTACAGTCAGCGTAGAGTGGTTTTATGATGTCCAGTACCACATACCAGAGGTAACTAGCTGGTTTTATCCAAAGGTCTGGTGTAGGTGTCATTGCTTTTCTGGTTTGGGGTTTTTTTTGTGCTTTTTCCCTCTCTTCATCTCTGTCCTACACCCCTGAACACCAGCTCTCTTCCTCACCACAGCTGCAGTGCCCTACAGTGTTAAACCTGTCTTTACCATGTTTTGTGCCAAGGTACTGAAGTTAGCTGTAACTGATACTGGTATCCCAAGTGTCTTATATTTATCTGCCACTGCACGTCTGGAAAGCATCAAGAATGTGGCACGGGAAAGTAAAAACCACATAGTCAGTATCTGAAATATTTCACCCCTATTCTCTCCCTCTTTTCCCTGGTGGGTTTTGAAATGAGAAGAGGAGAGAATATGAAGCAACACATACACCATACTGTCATATTTAAGGTCACATGAGACAAAGTACATCTTAATGCTTGCAAACAATTCTGAAGACCGGTTTATTTCCTGGAGTGTAAATGCAGTCAATAAAAAGAAAAAACCTCCAAAGGATGCACTGAGTGCCTGGAAGCTTGGCTTTTTCCATACAACTATTTTAGTTGACCTAATAAAAGCCAGAGCTGTCTGCAGGTGTCACCAACGGAGGCAGTTGCCTTGCATGACCGAGTAATGGGTGAGGGAAGTCAATAAAAAATCCGAACAGTGTCAATAGAATCCCAGCAGTCCCAATCCCAAAATCCCACCAGTCAACAAAATCCCAGCACTTTCATCCAGCTGCTCCCAAGACACTCTTGCCCTAAGCAATTCACAACACTCATGGCGCTGTGATCCCACCTTCATCTTTCGTTCTCTTGCTGCTAGAAATGCCAACTCATGAAGCCTCACCTTAGGGCTGCTTTCTCTGCTGTGGGAACAGGGGTGGGGAGGGACCGGAGGGGGGACACTGCCCCTTTACCTGTGCTGAGGGTGAGGGAACAAGGTATGGTGGAGAATAGGTCTGAGCATCCAATCATTGTCACTTATTACAGTAGATAAGCCACTTACATTTCCTTGACACCCTGAGTAATAGGGGATTAATGCTGTCCCGGAGGAGCTACACATTACATTCACCCTGATAATGCATCATAAATATTGTGTAGATCTCCAGGTTGTTCCCTTTTTTTGTGCTACGTGAGACACTGCCAGGAGAATGACAGCATGTATGATCCCCAAGGGCAGACTGGGTCACGTGGAAGGACGGCTGTGTCCCAGCCAGATCAGCCAAGTGCCACAGAAGCCTAGGTTTTAAAAAAAAAAACACCCAACCCCCCCAAAAAAAACCCCAACAACATTTTTTTCCTGCCAAAACAAAAAGACAAGACATTAAAGGAAAAAAACACAAACTCAAACAGAAACCACACACTTTCTCCCCACCTCCGAAGCCCTCCAAATTTGTCTTCTTCAGACAGGAGAACAAGGCATTTTTATCCCCTCTCAGGCAAACTGTATTTTTTTGTTGTTGTTTTGGACTTTTTTAATGTAAAAATCTTCTCCTGTCCAGACCTTCATTTCTTCTTTCTCCACTTGGAACCATTTTAACTCATGAGTTTTAAAATCCATAACCCCCATCCTCCATCTCAAGCCGTTAGCAGAACTTCACTTGTGAACTAAAGCATCAGGTTCAAACAGCCACTCCCCCGATTTCTCATCCAAGCAGGTTCTTTCAGAGAACATCATACTCAGTCCTTTGCTGAGCGTGCTCGCTCTTTGTATTAGACTGACGTATATTAAACTTTAATCTCAGTTATGGGCCAGTCCTGCAAGCTCACCTTTATAGCATCCTCTGGTTTCCTTGTGCAGTCAGAACTATGATATATTGTTTGGAACTGATAACAGAGAGGTGTGACAAGAAAGAAATTTCTGTCAGTGACTCACCCTCATCAATTTCAAGCTTTATTCAAATTACTGCCCCAAAAGTGACAGTGGATATTTTGACAAGTTTCAATACTTTATTTAAAATAATCAGTTCCCGTGGAGTTATGAGATTTTTGCCCAAATACCACTGATGCAATCTGAAGAATGTAGGAAGCTGAGATGATGTATCTCCACTTATCAGAGCAGAAAACATCTCTTATTGCAGACTATTGTTCATGAGAAGTAATATGTTTTATCTAATATGTGGCTGAACTTGAGAGCTAGACCTGACTACCAATGACGTCAGGGATTATCAGTCTCGTTTAGGAGTTCCACATTGTTTTGGTTCTTGATTTTAGGTAATTTCTGTTAAAAAGACAGCTAGAAGCAGTAGTAAAATAAACTAAAAAATGGAAATGCTGAATGAACTGAACATAGCAAGCAGAACCTTCATGAGTTTCTCATAGTTTTGTCTCCACTGATGGTGCTTTTCTTTCCTTGTATAGACAAATGCTTTATCCCATCAAAAGGGAGCGCCAGGCACTGAATAAATAACTTCACCAACTATGGAATAGAGTCTCCTCTGAGACTCTAAGCCCCATGGCAGGGGCTTAGTTCAAAAGAGAGTAAGTCAAAAGGTAAGAGTGAGCCCTAATTTCTAAACACAGTTTCTCGGTTTATTTCCAGGAATACATTATTGCAGAAAATTGTGTGAAAACATGTAGTACTAATGCTGCCTGTTACAAGAATTGTGCGTATACACAAATAAATGTGCATAAACACAAATAAAGGATCAATTTTTACTATGGAAATAAGTTCATAATAAGAAAATGCACAAGAATTCAAAGCAAATACCTCAAAAGAGTGGAATGGTCAGGTGGAAGAAGAAACATATAAAGCACAGCTCCGCAGACTGGATTCAGAGCTGTTGAATAGCTGGCTGCCCTTCTCTCACTAACCCAAAAAATATAAATTAGCATACACACCTGCTTAAAGGAAAAATGGCACCGAAATATTGTACCCAGCTCTGGGGAGCACAAACAAACCCAGATGACATGATATCAGATGATGCTCTGCACAATGAAAGCAAAAACAAAAATTAAATATACAAATGCAGTCAGGTTTTCTGGTTTGCGTCACTATTTAGAGCTCTGTAAAGAAATCTTTCCAACGCACAACAAATTTGCTAAACCAAAAAAGGACAGAGTTACTACGTAAAAAATTTTATTATTTTGTTAATGAACAGGATACAGGATTGAATCTTACAATCTATATTGCAACATGTTCCCAGAAAGACCAGGAAGGAAAATTAGAAAATGTTCACAAAGGTCATAGTGCTAAAGGGCTGGAGAAAGGTTGGAATTATTTGTATTCATTGCAAAAAAAGAAAGCGAAGAGACAAGTTATGAAGCTGGTAGAACAATTTAGCAAAACTGTACTGATTTGCCATAGCTGAGGCGCTCAGTCATTAATATGAGCAAGCAGTCTTAGAGCAGTGTAACGGGAGGAATGTGTAATGTCAGAAGGATAACTGTGATACATTCGACAGCCAAGGTGCGGAATATTTTAAAGCCAGATTTTCCCTGATCCAGCCCCAGGAGTCCACATCCCTGAGTTGAAGCTCGTCGGGTAGCTTGCCGTAGCCCACCCTCCTCAGGGGGTGCCTCCCTACCCTCCCTGCTGACTTTTGTCATTCATCACTTTTGATGTTCATATGAAGGACCCCTGCGGCCAACATTCCTGCCCACTGGGTACTAAAACAGGCATATTTTCTGGAGCGGATGGGATAAAAGGCACTCCCAGCCTAAATAAATACGTGGATACACACTAGTAGCCAGCGTGGATAAAAATTTCCTGGTCTCTGAAGCTGCAGTCAGGCTTGCACTCATAGAGAGTAGAGCAAGGTATGTTTCTGCTGGATAGAGCGTATAGCATCAACCTAAGACACGGCATTAAAATACCTCATTGGAGCTGTTCAACAGCGGAATGTCCCACTCTTGCTTATGAGGCTTTTCATTTGGGTAAAATCAGATTAAAAATAAAGGCATCATAATAAAGATTTAGATCAAAGAGGTGGCACATAACACTGTCCCCCAACATACTGGGGGACATACAGGGAAATAATAGCAGGAGACAACACTGATTCTTTGAAGGAAGTTACTTTCAAAACATAATTAATTTTTCTCCCCAAATATAACTGTAAAGGTTTGCAACAAGAATAGGAATAGGACAAAGACTTAAAATAGCCTATAGAGAAGGTTTGGTAAGGGGTTAGGACAAGATCTGTGTATGCATATTGATTTTATAATCAAATATTCACTTAGAAAAACACTTTGCTTTGGCATCATTATGCAGTGATTTAGGACACCAAAACCCCCAAATATCCATAACCACGTGATGGCTTTAACTTTCAGTGAGCTTTAACTGTGACATGAGTTAATATGTGTTGGGGTTTTTTTAACTTAAAGTATTTTGTAAAAAATATTCTTATGCAGTAAGGTACTACTGCCTTTAGTAACTTTATCCAAGAGGCACAAGTCTTGGAGACCTAACCATTTATTTACTCCTTAGAACTGGAAATAACACCCCTGTGGAAGGTACTGAATACAGCTCAGTTGGGTGGCCAAAGGGATGAACACTTGAGACTTAAGGTGCTATTTGCAAATTCACAGTTTTGGTTTTGGTTAAGTTGGCTTAAAGGAGGAGAAAATGCACACAGAAAGGAAGGGCAGTAGCTCAAGAAGCACTCATGAGGCTGCATCGAAGAAGGAACAGAAGAAAAGAAGTCGTTATCATGTCACTAACTAAATGAGCCACCACATAATTAATAGGATGACAGGAAAAGTGTAGGCGAGGAAAAATCCTGTTTTGTTTCTCATTCCCCAGTACTATTCAGGGAAATGAAATTCACTGCCTTCTTGATAAGTATGCTGGATTTCATCAAAGAAATATCAATTTGTACTGACAGTTTCTTCCCAAACAGCATTAAATCTAGAAGGCCTTGGATATTTAGTAACATGTCAGACCAGAAGAACAAAAGTTTCCTATCATTTCAGGTTGGATGATATTGTATATGACCTACCACCTACTCCTTCTTAAAACAGAAAATCCAAATTTATTTAGAAATTTATATCATTATTTGATTTTTTAGAATTTATTTTAATATTTCCTACAGAATCCAATTTTAAATTTGTAGCCTTCTCTGTGTAAGGTCTTGCGAACAAGATATTCCAGTCTGAAATTACTCAGTTTAACAGCTAATTAAATAAATACTGCTTTACTTTTCATTTTGCCAGAGCATTCCCATTTGACTTCCAGTAACAACTTTTATGAGCAGTCATTAAGAATTAAGGGAAGACTTTGGGGAGGTCTGTCTTTACCAAGTATAAAATTGCAGCTGACACTTCGGGCTTTCTAACTGAAATGTAAATGGAAGAGATAAGATCACTGTAAGATTATGGTTTGAGCAAGATTATACTTCTGGTACTGCTGGTCTTAACACCACAGTGAGTGAGAGTAGAATGTGGGAGCATTATTAAAATATTTTAAACACCCTTTACTTGCTTCAGCAACTTCAATAAGCAAAGCTTGTAAAAATAAAATACTAATTGTTATTGATCTTTTATCATGGTCTCATCAGAAATAACTTTCCTACTCCAATTTATTCATTTTCCCCACATTGCAGGATTGCAAAATGAATGCATTAGAATAAAAGAACGCTGGAAGAAATAAGGTACCTGAGAAGTGATACAGTAGTCGCAATCCATATGATCTGTGACTGTTTTGCACTGCTTTGTCTGTAGAAAGCACGCTTAACACCAGTGCAGTTGATTACAGAAAGGGCCAAACCAGTATGCATGAAATTGGAAATGTAAGATAACGACTTCCGGCACACCAAAAATTCTTAAAAGAAATCATCCACATTAGTTGCAAATTTTCAAATGTTTGTGAAAGCAAAATTGACAGCGTATCATATAACTTTCCTGTATACAAGCATTAAAGCCCAATGATCCAACTTATATTTTTATCTGATTTGTAAGTCCCTGGGTGTTTGGGGATACCATAGCATCCTAATTGAGCCAGGCTCTATCAAAAAGTGAGCGTAGAGAGAATTCAGAGCAGAAATTGTCCTAGGACTTTTGTTTTTCCCTTCTTTTGAGAGTTGAGTGTTCTCCTTGGCAGCTTTAAAACAGTTTTGTAATGTAAGCAAAGACTAAACAATGAAAATGAATTTAAAACTTACATGCTTTCAGTCACATTAACTCCCTGCACAATGTAATATTGTATAAACATGGGCAAATACTCCAAACTAACTACGGCAATTGTTCCTCAGAGTGTGTTTTCTTAAGAATTACATAGACAAAAGCATGGCAAGTAAGGCCAATAGCGCTATCTTTTAACAGCCCATCTCTGGTGAAACTCTGGAAATTGTTATTTTCAGTGTTTCAGTGTTTGAATAATATCTTGAAATGACTCTGTGTGGAAATACTATCAAATACTCCCAGCACAGTTTAGCACAATAGTTGAAATAAATCACAGTATTTGTTATTACCATGGGCTTGACCCGCCTCTTGGTTTCTCAAAAAATTACAACGGACAGCTTTCTACATCCAGTTCTTGGTCAGCATTATGCCTATCAAAGAAGTCCAAAATGCAAAGACAATTTGGCTAATTTACAAATAAAGATAAACATTCCAGAAATTAAGACCAAGACCAGAACTTCTGCTGTGATAAATTGTCTTCACTCCTGAAGGTCTCTCTGTACCTCATCTTACTTGGTCCAATAATTAGTCCAACCTGTCAGCTAGCAGAGTTCCAGTTAACCAAAAAAACTGGCCTGGAGGTTGTCACAGTAAAAGAACAACAGTCAAACAATAAAATACTTAATTGTGTATAACAAGATGCATAGCCATGAGCCTAACTTAAAATCTTACTTTTGTTCTTCGAGCTCCAGAACTTGAAGGGGACAACCCATCATCTCACTTCCATGCAAAATCATGACGATGGAAAACCAGCAAAGTTCTAAGCATCACGCAATCTTTTGCTTTTCTTTTTATTAGATCAAAATCCTGCTTGGATTAAGTACTTCAAAGAGGGAGTATTATTTCTTTGTGGGGATTGCTGGTAGGGGTTTATAGACGATAGTAGTTATCTATGTTGTACCAGTAATAATGGTAGGAGCATCTTCTAAAGGAGAGACATTTTGCAATACCTCCTAAAATTTTTAGATATAGCTCTAGATTTAGAATTAGCTCTGGATAGCTATTTCCTAACCAGATACCCTACTGCAAATACTTTATTTCCTGTTTTCTTCTTCTGATTCTTTACCCTCACTTCATGGTCTGAATTGTCTCAAATGAATAAAATTCATACTCAGAATTCAGTTGTTGAAAAAAGACTTAGCCAGTTAGTTACTTTGAAAAAAGTGAGGCTATGTGCCCCTCTTTAGCTGCTGAATAATTGGTAATTCATCAAAATACAACCAAATTATATGTTTGATTTCTTGTGCAGACTTGTGCAAATTTATGTCAGATTAGACGACTGCTGCTCATAGAAAGTTTATGATTCCTATAAAAAATGAAGCTTTCAAGAACTGATCTTATTGATTAAATGAATTCTTATCCAAGTGTAATTTTCAGTATTTTTCTAGTAGAGACAATACTTTTCTTGCTACCTAGAGCTTAGGTTCCCTTATGCCAAGAATTATATGATTCTTGGGAACTCAGATGCCAATGAACAAATTTCAATAGTATTACCTTAAAGATATTTATCATCTGTTACAGAAACAGATACTCCTCCAAAAATGTAGATGTCAGATCAGATGTCATGAAATGCAAAGTAACTTCTCTCCGTACATAGCAAGACACATCAACTTTGGAATCTTAAATCAAAGCCCTGGCTTCAGACATGCTGGTACCAATTTACCCAATAATACAACTGACTTGTTGTTGTATTATATGCAGTTACAACTGCACAGCCAGTCCCTTAATGACTTAGTTGGTGTTGTGAAACTAACATCTCTTTATCTAATTCTGCGGAAATGGAGAAATCTATTTGATCTCAACGTCATGAGTATAGCGTGGCTTCTCTTGAGGGCAGAGCTGTCTGACAAATATAGCAGCGGACCAAGTCTGAAGAGACTGCCTTCCTTTTCCTGTCTCTCTCACCAGTCCCTTGCATGGCCTGTGCCAAATATTTCACTTTCCTGTGCTTCACTTGTTCCATCTTTAAATTGAAACTCATAGTGACTGCAGTTAACGTAACCAGCTTCTTTCATATACTTCTTTGAGTTCTACTAATGAAAATCGCTGGCAGTAGAATAGTAGTGACTCTTTGTTATGTTCTTAACTGGAATCTTAAAAAGAAAAGACTGCAGTTCTTGATTGTTACAGATGGGGATTTATTTAGCGGTCTGTTCCAGTGTTGAGCTTTATTAAGAAACTCAGTAATATGTCAAGAACAGTTATACCTTTGTCTTGCTGACATTATAATCTATGGGGGGCTTTCTGGTGGCAGCCCCCAATCTTTTATCTGTTTTTTACAAACCGTGTCATGACCCTGCCTCAGGAAACAGTCTCAGGTTGACTGGTACCTTCAAACATGTGAACATTGCCTTTGATTGATGCTGGTCTAGCCTGCAAAATACACTCAAAGGAACCCATTAATGATACCAACACCTGATGGTGTTAAGATAATAAAAGAAAAGTGACATCTTGGGCCATGTGTTCTTGCTGGTAAGTTGGCTTGTGGTTCTAGCACCCACAACAGCAGGGTGTGCAGGGCTATTTCCTTGCACCCCTGGCTTGAATCCTGAACTGTTTTTTTTCTAGCAAACTAATACTTTCACAGGGTGAAGGAAATAATTGCACGTACAACCCAGTGTATAACCCACGAAAGAAACAAGCACCTTTTAAAAACATCTATGATGTTCCACTTTCATGGGTTTCTATTAATTTCTCATAAGCACTTGTGTATCAGTTATGATACGCCACAAAAAAGGAAAGGGTCGGCTTCAGTTGTCCAGTGAGCATTATTATAACTTCTGCCCTCAATTTTAACAATTAGTTAGAGGACAAGTTATATGGAGAGAGAAGACAGAGCAGAGCCTAGTGGTAGGCCAATGTTGGCTGAGAAGCGCCAACTACAGTCACAACATGCACGATAAACCATGCGGGAGGAATAAGTGGGTAATGATTTATCCCAGACCTTACCAATGGTATCTTATTGCCTGTCACAGGGTGTAGGATTTTTATATGACCTTACGTTACACTGGACAGACCATTTACACATATTTCTTTGAAGCAGCTTTCCCTAAACTTTGTACAATACTTGCATAGCAATCTCTGGAGCAAAACTGAATTTCTGGCTGTTCTTGAACCCACAGAAACTTTAACAGGATTATGACATTGGACCTGAAGATTTACAGAGACAATGTGCTTTATTTGTCCTGTTCATCAGTGAGTCTTGGGCATTGTATAAAAGTCACAGCCATCACCTGGGAGGCCTCATTTCCTCTCTTCCCAGGAAGATGGTGTGACTGACTGGATGCCCATGAAGGCATCAAGGCCAGCTGTAATGTGTCTCATGGGTAGGTCAGGTGGATGCTATTGCAAATATCCAGGAAGTTCAAATACTATGAATTGGCACTTCAAAAGAAAGAAAAGTGGTCAACCCCAAAATAATTTAAAAGATACCTTGAGATGTGTCTGGATGGAGTATCATCTATCAAGACCTCCGGAGTCTTCCAGGCATTTATTAAGCAACATGCCACAGCACCGTCATACGTGACCACTGGAGAAGCACTGGAGGGGCAGCCAGAGCACCCTGTTTGCCTTTGATCCCCTCTGCGGCTGGTGAATGCTATTTCAGAAATCATTGTCGGTACAACAGGGTGCTCAGAAGGAAATTTCATCCCTATGTTTTACTGAGTTTAGATGAGTATGATATAAACTGGTCTGAATTGCAGTTACCATGAGACCCTCATAGGACTCAAGCTCAGATCACTTTGAAAAAGCTTAAAATAAATGTGCTCCTGAGAATTTTGTGTGTTCTCCAAAAGTGTGGCCGAATTCAGATCTCCCTGTAGTTTGTATGTGTGTGAGTAACTCCACTGAATCAGTGGCGATATGCCAGCATAACCCTGGGAAGTGAGAAGTAGACCATGACTTTCCACATATATATCTTTTAATTCATTTATTTTATTTCATTTGCCAGGACAAAAAAGAACTGGCAACACACCCAAAATTATTTGTAGGTTTGACACAAGATAAAGATAAGCTTTTCCCAATTCATCATCTTACAAGTTGAGTTTCTATTTAAATTTAAGTAAAGATCTTTGTCACATTAATGAAAAAACAGAACAGATGCTTATTCTTCAGAAAAAAGAATGAGGCAACTGTAAAATGCTGTGGTTTGGTTTTGGATGAGAAAAGCATTGTACACAGAGCATGAAATGACAGAGCACAGCAACTGTTTTGGCTGCAAAGCCAGTGCATTCAATATTTGACATTAGAGGGGAAAAAAGGGATTAAGATTAAAATAATAAAAAAAAATTTAAATGGCATATTCTTTTGTTTTCATGGATTAGCAGTCCTCTTCTTCGAATACGGGGAAAAATATTTTTGCATACTTTTCTCTAAACTATCTACACAGCTAAATTATGGTACCTAAATTCTTTCTTAATTAACAAAGCCAATTTTATTAATAAATTAGTGTTGTTAATAAAGCAGCCAACTCAAAGGAAGTTCTTGCCTAAAACTTCCAATATCCGAGATAATGCATGATTAAGTTCAAGTGGGACAGACATTCAGGTTTTTGTTTCTCCTAAATAATAAAATTACATCTGTGATTAGCAAGCATTTCATTAAAACAGCTTCTTTTTTTTTCTCTGTTCTAAAGCTTGCAGGGAGACAATGAGATGATACTGATCTGCATGGAGAGTGATCTATCATGCAATTAGCTAAACGTAATGCAGAGAGAAATGATGCTAAAAAGGCAACTCAGAACTGTTCAAACATTAAGGTTATTGGCTGTACATTTGAGTAAATCTATGCAAAAAAAAATGCCTAGAAAAACAAAACTCTTTGATCTTAATATGTTTCATGCAGAAAATCCACTCCAAAAGGGGAGTCAAGAGTTCATAGCAAATTCTTACTCATTTAGTCTGGCAAATGAACCAGCAGACGCTGAATCCAGCTCAGCCCAGGACCAGATGGTATTCATCCAGAACTTCTAAAGGAAATAGTAAAATTATTAAACATGATGTGTAATCTCTTGCTTAGGACTACATTGTTGCCAGAGAAAAAAAATTGTGCAAATGTGATGCCAATGTTTAAAAAGGGCTCCAGGAGAACTAAACCCTCGGAATTACAAGCCAGTCTGTAAGCCTGGCATTCACAGAAGGAAAACCGGTGGGGACAGTAATAACAGGTAAAGATCTCTGGACACACGGTCTGCACAAATTTCGTAGAGGAAAGCCACACCTTGCAGATTTAGAGATCTGAACATGTGAACAAGGTGATCCAGTTTGTCTTAAACAGTAACTATGCAGTTGCTGGGATTTGCACAAGATAGCGCTCCCTCAGTCGTTCCGTGCTCACTTGTGGTTGAAGTTAGTGCCCTCTGGAGTGAACCATGGCACAGTGCTTATCTCTCAACCCTTCCTGTCTGTGCTCTAACTTCTGCCTCCCACCGCTATGCTCTCCACTCATTTGATGTCTGCACAGTACGTGACTAAACCGAGAGGCAGCCAAGGCCAAGTTTGGTCCATTTTGCATTTCTGCTGACTACGTGAAGTCTCTGACTGGCCTCATTGGCTTCAGCCCTCTAGCATGTGCTTAGGAAGCATGCCTTGATGCTGTAGCAGGCCCATCCCTTGGGATGGGGCTAGGTGAGGGGTTCCTGCCATGGCAGGGAAGCTGGTCCTTCACACCTTTCCACATAATGGTTGAGACTGGTGAGAGACCCATGCACTTGCTCTGGCTTTATCCTGTTTGTTGTGCTAACCTGCAGCCCTGAGAGCAAGTGGGTTAGTGGAGCCATGTACCACTGATGGTCAGCTGCGTCTACAACTTCCAGAGGTGAAGACCATTATGCCAAGTCCTCCACAAGAGCCCACTGCTCTCTGGCAGTTCAGCCTTTTCCGCGTGGCACGGTCATGGCAGGCTTTTTTATGCACAGGCTGGTCTGCCACTGCCACCACCAGTGGACTTGCATCGGGAAGAGATGCCAACTGCTCACAAGTAATTCAGGACAATAAGCCTGACAAATGTCACCTGAATTTGCACATCCAGAAAAAGTGAGCTGCAATGCAAACATGGCTCTGGGCTGCCTTTGCAAAAGCGAAATGGCAAGGTCTGATTTCCTTCTCTCCCCAGGAAAAAAGAAGTCAAAAAGGCAGTCCCTCCTTAGGCTGGCAATCAGAGGCAGGTACTTGGAAGCCAAGTTCCTGGCATCCAAGAGCATCATGTGGACACAGAGCCAGTAAACCATGAGTAACTGGTGACTCAGTGGTAGTCATGCCAGTAAAGGTCTTAATAACTCAGCAGAATATATGCTGAGTTTTTCAGTGACTTGCATGCATGCTTCAGGCTTCATGTTTTGTTTCTTTAACTTAAAACATTATTCCCTCATGCTACGGGCACAATCCACATCACTGAGCTGCTGTATCACTTCTTGGTTTGTTTCATCATTGCTTCTCTATGTGGAGCTTCCCAAAGACTGGGATGATGGCAATTAATGTTCACAGATAGTCCTGTAAGACTTATCTGGGCTGAGGAGCAAAGTTGGCATGGATCTGCCTGCCAGAAAGAAGTAGGAGAATCATGGAAGCAGGAGTTTAGGAGCAATTTAACATCATGGACAAGGCAGAAACCATTGTTCTGGAGTGAAACAGGGAAGAGCATGATTAAAAGGTTGGAAATAAAAAGTAGGAATGAAAAGTAGGAGTGAAAGGCAATTATGAATGGAGCCCCACAGGAAGCTCAGGACACTAATAAACTTACAGTAGGTTCTTCCATGAAAACATCAGTTCAATTCTCAATAGTCATAAAAAAGGCAAATAGGATTAGAGGAATTATTAGGAAAGGAACAGCAGAAAAAACAACACAAAAACTCAATATACCATTATTTAAATTCTTGATTCATCTTTATGTATTAACATCTGTGAAAGAATGTAGGATAACTAGAAAGGATTTTAGACCTGGGCCACAATGCTCATGGAAGTTATGAAACAGCTTGTTTACAAGGAACAAATAACTAACCTGATGTTCTTCAGATATGGCAAAAACATGACAGGTACAGAGAAGTTGAATTCAGAAAGATAATTCACTCTCTGTCACGATACAGGATACAGTACAATAGCCCCAGTGTGATCTCTTTGATTGCAATGATCCCCCTAATCTTGTCTTCCCTCCTGATCACTGTCTCCCACAGCATCTCTGTAACTTCCCCCACACCACCCTTCGTTCTGCTGCTTCTCTTCATTCTAACCAGCTCATGGAAACTTCATGGAAGACTCTGTGCAATCCAGTTTAGCCAGACTGGAAGCCCAGCAGATGATGCCCCAAAAATATAGTGGTTTAACCAGTGTAAACACTGTAGATTAAGAGTAAATTGAGAGAGATCCCAAACTCAAATAGCAATGCATCTGTGGCGAAAAGTAATAGAGGAAACACTGCTAATATCAGCCATTCAGCACAACATTATGGACGCTGATTTCTCTAATGCAGATCTAATAGAAGGTGCCAGGAATCCAGAAAGATTTCTTCTCTTCCACATTAAGAATAAGCCCAGAACAACAATTTGACATCTTGCTTACAGAAAGACTCAAACTCCATTACAGGCTATTTAATTCAGTAACGGAATTGCTAAACACAATTACCCAGCCTGTGTTTTGCAGCAGGTTAGACCATTATAATAATTATAAATAATTATAATAGCTTCTTTTGATACAGAAAGGTCTCTTAAAGCTCAAAATTGTTCAGATTGGATGCTACTTTATAACAGAAGAAAATTCTCTAAAATTCGGAGACTTCATTGAAGTGACTCACATATAGATACAGAAAACAGCATAAGTATCTTAAGCATAAAGGACGCCTTAGACAGGCAGACGTAGGCTACAAAAGTTGTTCTGAGTTGGTTTGTTGTTGGTTTTCTTCTATAGAAAGTCCTTTTCAAAGGAAAGAGAAGTTGTTAACCACAAGTTTTAGCCTCTTAGGCTAGTCTACATCTTGTGGTTGTCTATGAAGAAGAGAAAAAAAGCAACCTAAATTCAGCAGTCCTTTCCAAAAAGCATCTGTTACTTTTCCTGTGCAATCACTACTAAATCGGCACCTGCCTTGGCTGCCATTTCAGCTCTTTGGGATATTGTAGCAATTTGAAATTGTCAGGGAAAATGTTCAGGAAATACTGAAATAATTACAAATAAATTCAAAACTAAACAAAAAAAAATTCCATGTTTAATTAAATGGGCAATGCTTGTCATTTAATAGAGGGGTTGATTAGTAATACCCATCAATTTAATCACAAATTAATCACATAAATCGCAAATTAATCACATAAAAAATAAAGGTGAAATAAGCAGCTAATTTCAGAGACTTTGGTACCTAATGTTCAAACTTAATGCTCAGTCAATGCAAAAATGGAAACATATTTTAACTTTTATTTCCTCACTATGATTTTCTCCCATTTTGAGATTCGCAACTGGAAAAATAAACCAGAACATGTCATTCTGGATTAATTTCCTACCAGTACATTACACCTTTGAAGCTGGCATTGACTCCTGCTGGACTGAATGTTTCTTTCAGCTGAGGCAGTTCCACATCGTACACGCTGGTTGCCAACTTGAATTGGTTTAGCTCAGATTTTTAAAAACTGCAAGAATCTGTAAAAGAAATGGCAAAGAGAAATTAGAAGTTTAGACGTTCAGTCAGCTCTCCTACGTACCCATTCCCGTTAAGAGCACTGTACAGCAAGGCTGGTGAGAGTGGAAAAGAAATCCAGACATTCCAGTCTTTGTATATCAACTTTAAGGGGTCCGAACCTGTTGTTAGGAGCCTGTCATTGCTCTGCCTATTTAACTAGAAGAGATTTTAAATGTGAAATTTCTTTTCAATCAAGTTATATATATTCAGTTATAATATTTATTTATATTTTTTGCCATAAACAAGCTGTATACTGGAAGTTAAAAACCCGTGGCTTCACAGAAACACTAGAGAGTATGATGTTTATGTATTCAAAAAGCAGAACTTGGAAGAGTTTCTTTTAAACAATTGAGATTGTTGTGTTTTACACTAACACGTAACTAATGTGCTGCAGCTTATCAGTTCATCAATTTTGTATTCAAGTCATATACAAGTCCTTGCACTGAGAAAACATGTAGGCTTCTGCTTATATTAACCAACAATTCTAATACCGTACTTTGATGAGGTTTGATCCAAGAACATTGCAAGTAGTGAGTCTGTCTGTTGACTTACTGGGGTTTGGCTCCTGCACGTACAGTGCTTTCAATATGAAGTTAGTACTTCACCAGATGAGATAAATGTAGCAGCCCCTGTTTTTCTGAGCATACCCAGTCTTCAGTCTGCTCTGAAAAATGTGAAGGTAAGAATCATTTTCATGTCAGGCGTGCAAAATCTTCATTATGTTTTTCTCTTCTCTGCCCTTTTATTCAGCTACCCTTACCATTTTAAATGTTGTTGGTTGAGAGACGGATTGATCACCCTCATCACTCACTGGTTGTGATTCATTGGCCGTGGCAATCCCAGCTCCCTCTGAGAGATATTGTGGAGATGTGGGCAGAAGCAATCTTGCAAGGGGTTAATGCTGTAATCTTTTTTGTAGCCTGTTTATAATCCCAACAGTGGGCCAGTAACAGAAGAGGGTGGATCTAAAAAAGTACGGGAGGGGATGTGTGTGTGCGTGGATGTGGGTGCATACGTGTGAGTGTGTGTGTGCACGCGGGCTTTGCTTGTCTGAACTGCCTGGTGTGCCCCCGGAATAAATCCTGCTCAGCCTCAACAGGACTCTGTGTGCCAGCTGCTCCTGACGGAGAGTTAGAAGAGCTTCCTTGCACAACTGCCTCTCCCCTCTTTCTCCTGAAGGTTTCGTTCAGAAATGTGTTTGTTTACTGAAAGAATGGGCAGATAGTTACAACCCCCCCCCCGGCTTCTTCATCAAAGCTAACCTGTGGATACTGAAGAATGGAAATAGTTGATGCAAGCTTCCTCGGGAACGATACCAATATTACTGCTTTCCTGTGCAATATCATCTTGGAAAATGACACTTTTTTCTGTGTGGATGATCCACCTTATCCTTCTAAAGGTATGTAGAGAAAAATAGCTTTATTTTTTTTTTCAGGCAGATTTAGTTCTAGCTGGAAGTAGAGGTATTATGGAAAGAAACAGTTACACAAGGCTTTTTCTGTGAGGGAGTGCAAAATCAACTGCTTGCTGGTAAGTTAGGATGAGAAACAGGCAGGAAAGAATTTAGTATGTACTGGCTTTTCCATGTTAAAAATTCAACTAGAACAAAATTTGGATATAATGGAGAAATAAAACAGTAGCACTATTGGACACAAAATGTAAACAGCTCTGCTAAGGACTTGGAGAAACATGATTTTTACTCTTCGAGCAATTCAGTAACAATGGAGTTATCTGATCTGATACCGTGCATGAAAGTGATTAAATATGAAATTATGGCCCTCTGAGGCTGAAAAAAATATCCACGTATTTAAATATTTTTGATTGCTGTATCAAGTTCCCTACTTCGGCATAAAGGAGGAGCTGCCCTGGTGAGCCAGCGGTGCACACCAAGGGGTGTGAGCAGAACCTGCTTTTAAGAAGTTGTATTTGGCTCCGCAAATGTCCCTTGTACTGCAGGTATTGTATTGTAACTTTATGCAAGTCAGGTGGATCAGAATAAGTTTAGGAATTTCAGAACTTCCACTGATGTTGCATTGGTGTAAAGACATGAACCTCAGCAAAACTGACTGCAGAAAGGCTTTTACTTTTGATTAAAGGGTGAAACATATACTACTAGTCTACGAGTTGTACGCTGCATAACTGATTTTCCCTTGGTACAATTTTCAGATTTGCATCAGATAATTCGGATTCTGCTGTATTGTTTGATATTTCTGCTTAGCGTTTTGGGGAACATTCTGGTAATTACAGTGCTGATAAGGAACAAGCGGATGAGAACGGTCACCAATACGTTTCTGCTGTCACTCGCAGTCAGCGACCTGATGCTCTGCATTTTCTGCATGCCGTTCACCCTCATCCCCAACCTGCTGAAAGATTTTATTTTTGGTAGCGCCGTTTGCAAAACTGCCACTTATTTCATGGGTAAGTCTTGCAACTTTATATTTCTTTTGAAGACTGACTAATAAGATATGGGAGAAGTTCACTAAAGACCAGTAAAAAGCTGGTTGTTTCCATCTGCAACTGAGCAGTTACCAAAATCACGAAGAAACAACTTTGTTGTGCAAATCTTCATGGCGCTGGTTTCGTCAGTCTGGTCCAGCAAAACACAGAGGCACCTCTTA
The DNA here is from genome assembly GCF_964199755.1 of Larus michahellis. NCBI lineage: Eukaryota > Metazoa > Chordata > Aves > Charadriiformes > Laridae > Larus > Larus michahellis. Next base: position 66,073,792 of record NC_133900.1, on the reverse strand, counting down.
GTGTTAACGACACACAGAAGTGTTTGGCTGGATCAGGTTAAGCGAGAAGTACGTTGCATGATTAAGCTTTAATGAGGACCCCGGCGCATGCGCTTGCTTACCCATCACTGAGAGTTACTAGCAGTGGTCAAATCACCCCTCAGAAACGACGGGGTTGTAGAGTCCTCACTAAGGGTGGCTGTTGCCCACAGATTTTTGGTAGCAGTGATACATGAGAAAAAACAACGGGCCGAAATAGGTGCATTTGCGGAGCTGGAAATTAGAGCGAGCACCTTTTGAGAACAGAGCTGGTGTGATCAGAGCTCACCAGGAGACCACAAAATACAGATACAGGTTTCAGAGGTGGACTTTAAGAAGCCCCACTTTCACATGCCTTCCCGTACTCACTTTGGTTGTGGGACCAGGAGTTTCAAAACGCCTGGATTACGTATGTCCGTCTAAGCGATTTTGTCTCACTTCCAAGGCTTCCTGCACGTTTGCTTGTTTCTTAAAAAGAAAAAAAAAACAAACAAGAACATTATGTAAAGTTTTTGCTGCCTTGGGAGACCCTCAGTTAGTGACAGAAACGTTAGGTCCCCTTTCAACCCCTGCCCTTGAGCGCTTTGGTGTAATGTGAAAGTACACACCTAAAGTGTGCGAGTGGGAAATCAACATCTTTTTGTAGATAAAACCAATAAATCTAAAGGCCATGTTTAAACAATTGTAATGAATTGCTGTCATAAATACCATAAAAAAATTACCGTAGCATTCTCATCATTCTCTTATTTCACACCGTGTAATTTATTTCATTAAAAAAATCCAGTGAAATATTTTCAAACATGAAGTTTTTCATCATAAAGGTGTTTTTTATTTTAGGAATCAGAACGTGGATATTTCCCATTAGCAGTTCAGGTTAACGGAGGCTTCTACTGACAGACAGACACCGACATCCATTGTATCACCTGTGCTCTTAATCTCGCACTTTAAGATGTAGTAAAACTTAGTTAAAAATACAGATAATTTATGTAAAACAAGCTGTAAAGAAATCGGCATTTTATATTTTGACCCTCATTAGAACATTTGCAAAGATTATTAAATGAAAGCTCAGCCACTGATAGGAAAAAATTGTGAAAAAATTAAGAAGAAATACCTGTAATCTTGCAGTGATAAACTGGAGCACCTCGGTGGGAGAAAGACAGACCACTGTGTTATATTTTATAATATAGGAACAGGAGAAATCACGGGCACTTGGAGGATAAAGATTCTGCTTCGTGATTTCATTTCTCCTGCTTCATAACTCCATTAGAATCTAATTAAAAAAATGATAACATGTTTAATTGTCTTGAATGAGAAAATCAGATCACCAGTCAAGCAGAACACTTACAAAAATTGAGACAACAGAAAAGGGATTATGAACTGCTGTGTTAAAAGTGTAACTAACAGCATACTAATCCCACTGATTCCAAATGCTTGTTTGACTTTCAGTGCAATTACTCAAGTGTATAAACTACAGTAGCAAAGAGAAGAATTAGGAGGGGAGTGTCTTATTTCCCTATTATCAGAATTTCATGGTTTGACAGAGTGAATCTTTTCTCTTGGAGTTCTGGAGTTAGAGAAGCACAGAGCAGCGACATCAGCCTGGAGACTCAGCCCTATTGCCCACCCACTCTTTGCTGACTGAGGGGCAATGGCTTTAAACTAGAGCAGGGCAGGTTTAGATGAGACATTAGGGAGAAGTTCTTTACAATGAGGATGGTGAGACACTGGCACAGGCTGCCCAGAGAGGTGGTGGAGGCCCCATCCCTGGAGACATTCAAGGCCAGGCTTGATGAGGCTCTGAGCAACCTGACCTAGTTGAAGATGTCCCTGCTTACTGCAGGGGGTTGGACTAGATGACCTTTAAAGGTCCCTTCCAACCCAACACATTCTGTGATTCTATTAATCAGTGTGATATTTAAAAATATTTTCCTTATAAATAGATTGCTATATTTTTAATTTTGTCTACGCATTATGAAAGTTAGCAAGACTATTTGAAAATAATATGAGCATTTAAAACATGGGAATAACCTTTTTTCTTTATTTTATATGTATAGGTGTCTCTGTAAGTGTATCTACATTCAACCTGGTTGCCATATCTCTGGAGAGATACAGTGCCATTTGCAAACCTCTGCAGTCCAGGGTCTGGCAGACAAAATCTCATGCCTTGAAAGTGATTGCTGCTACCTGGTGTATTTCCTTTACGATCATGTCACCGTACCCCATTTACAGCAAGCTGGTACCTTTTACTAAGTATAACAACACCACAGCTAACATGTGCCGGCTCCTTTGGCCAAGTGATGTCATTCAGCAGTCTTGGTAAGACATAACTGACAGTTAGCAAATGCATAATTATCAGGTGGAAAACAGGATTTCATGGTAGCATTAAGCCTATTGAAAAATCAAGTATTAACCTTCAGCAAACATTTACACGTCTATCATGCTTATTTGAGAAGTGAAAAAAATTAGTAATATTCTAAAGCTGCTTACATTTTGACACTTGCATGACTTTTCCCTTGTCACAGGAATGATGCCCAATGATTCTCACTCTATGGTCCGCTAAGCCCCTACTGCCACTGTAAAGAAAGCACCTGTCACTCTTCAAGTAGGAATTCTGCTTTCACTCATTCATACATAAACTTAAATATTTTCAGAGAAATCCTTGATGAATCTTTGAAAAACCTGGACACATGCAAGTGTCCATCTGTGTGCAGAAGATGAAAAGTTGCAGAGATTGCAAACACCCTTCCTGAGAACCGGACCCTTTTGGTGGTCATTGACAGAGCACAGGGGCAGAGGGGTGAGGGCAGAGGCAGTGCTACAAGTCCTGCACGTCCAGGCAGAGTAAGTAAATAGTAGCACTATCAAGCAGCAATGGCATTTAGACATTGTGTCCTTGCGCAGTGACTAAACACTTTCACTGGCACTGAGAAAACGTAAGAGGCTTTTTTGGCTACTGAAGGTCAGTTGGAACTGGGAATGAGTTCCACTTCCGTATGGTGCATCCACAAACTTAATATATTTGTACCAATGCTTCCAGTAGTCTCCCGCATTTGCCAGTACGAGAACAGATGAGGAGCGAGGATGCAGGGCGAAATTCTCTTCTCCATGGCATTGTTGCAGATTCCCAGGTGCGTTAGTGGCTTTGCACCAAAGTCCTAGGGAGAAGAGGAGACGTAGGCTTGAGAACGATTTCCCCAACTCTTGATCCCATTAAATAAGCTGCCTTGGAGAGTAACAGATGTGCAAGCAAGTAAAAGCTGCTTTCTTTAGCGAAGGGTTTGCCGGCCCCGGGATCCCTCCCCAGGGGCTCTGCACGGCCCCCCGGATGGCTTTCAAAGCCCAGGTCATGGCTGCTCCGTCCCTGCCCGTGTGTGCCACGACCCTTGACAAGCCAGAGCTCGCAGAGCGACTGGCAGTACCAGGGGCTCCTTTGGGAATCAGCAGCTGCTCATGTGGCTTCTGCAAGGCAATTTTTACATCATTCAAAGCTCCAGGGCATCCGACGCTCATCTGGTTGCAGCAGAGAGCCCCATTTCATGGGCAGAGAGACCTCCTGCCCCCTCTAACCAATACGGGAGCGCCCATCTCCCCTGCGCCCATGGAGGCTGGGTGACGGACTGCAGCCACGATAGCCTTGTTCCTGCTTTACTTTCCTGGGGGAAGAAGGAGAAGAGGTGTGAAGCTTCTAATTTCCAGAGCTGTCAAAACGATGCTTCATATTAGCATGAAAAAATTTCCAAAAAATCTTAAAATCCTGCCTCCCCTCCAGTTCTCACCTGGATAAGAAGTTGGTTTTCTGGTTTTGTGCTGTTCCCTGGTCTCAGTTTATCTTTTGGCTCTTTAGGTACACTTTCCTGCTGCTCATACTCTTTCTTATACCTGGGATTATAATGATGGTTGCGTATGGCCTAATTTCTTTGGAACTCTACAGAGGAATAAAATTTGATACCAGCCAGAGAAAATCTTCACGAGGTAACAATGCACTTAATTTTTTGAGTTGGATTTTTTTAGGTTAGTTTTTTTTTTGAGTTGGAGTTTTTTATTTTGTGGGGTTTTTTTTCTTTTTAAAGTTGGAATTGAAGACATGAGCAGTCATCCTGAGGCTACTAAAAGCAAAATTTTCTATTTGCAAAAATAGTCATTATGGTCAGTTATGGTCGTGAACCTACCAGATGCATTTGTTGATTGAAGTTATTCCATTATTCACTAGCAAATAATTCCTCACCTATGGCTTGTTTGCAAAGGCAGGATACGTTAAATTTCTAATTTGCTTATTAGAGAAATGCCAAGATTTTTTTTTTCTGGCCATGGGTGAGGACCATTTCTGTAAATAAACACAATAAAAATTGTCCAATTCATATATATATAATTTTGAAAATAATCTTCAGTAAATACTTGAGCAAACAGTGTTCTTCTTAGATCTTTTGCATCAATTTGTATAGACTTGAGATGTATATTGTGAGATAGCAGACGCAGAGCAGCTGATACACACCTGACTCAGAATTAGGACAGTGCTTTCTTTGCAGCACTTGTTCAGCTACGAATTACGTTGTTTATTTAGACTTAGACTCCACACTTTGTTCTGTACTTTGAATCACTGTTCAGGGATATTTTGCCAACTATTTAAGTACTAATTTATATGTACAGAAAGAAAAATAAGTACCTGCAGCGCCAAATACGAGGATGGAGATGGATGCTACCTCAACAAAACCAAAAGAAAAAGGAAAATGCCATTGCAACAGCTCTCTGTTACCAGCCATAGCAAAATAGACAGGGTGAGAAGCAGCAGCTCTTCTGCCAACTTAATGGCCAAGAAACTCGTCATCCGCATGTTGATGGTGATAGTGATTTTGTTTTTCCTTTGCTGGACTCCCATCTTCAGTGTCAACGCCTGGCGCGCGTTCGACACCACGTCGGCAGACCAGCGTCTCTCAGGAGCTCCCATCTCCTTTATCCACTTGCTGTCCTACACTTCTGCCTGCGTCAACCCCATCATATACTGCTTTATGAACAAGCGTTTCCGCGTGGGCTTTCTGGACACTTTCACCTGCTGTGTGAAACAAAAGCCCCCTGCAATACGGGGAGAGGTTGGTGATGAAGAGGAGGGGAAGACAACAGGGGCTTTGCTCTCCAAGTGTTCTTACACGCACATGAATGCATCCGCGCCCCCCTGAGCTGAGTCAGAAGAGGCTACCAGCGGCCTACAGAAATTCAAATATTTATCATCTGGTCTTGGAAAGTGACTGTGGCACCAGCTGAACGTGATTTAGTTCTGAGGTAATGAAACACTTCAGCTGACAGTAAACGCAGCGAGAATTTTATGGGAAATGGGTGCTATCATCGGCTGAGCTTTATATCACTTTCCCTTCAAAAGTACAAAGGAGGAAGAGGGCTCTTTGAAGATAAGGGACTTTATAAAACGCCTTAGAAGATGCTCTACTTGTCATAAATTCTCCTGTAAAAATTGGTGTCCTTTACATCAACAGTTTCGCTCAGTTTTCAGCTGCAGTTCTGAGGATCTCTTAAAATTTCCAAGACACTAATAGATTCTCCTCAAACATGAATACATGTATTGCAGTCTTCACTTCGATATCTATGCCTCATAACCAAAATTTTTCAGTTACATTCGTAGTATTGTTTCACGTTATTTTGGCTGAGCTAATACATGTTGAGATCGTTTTGGTGTCACGGTCAATTAAAAGAAGAGTTTTGGGGTGGGGAGAATGGGCTTGTCCATGTGAAAATAATGCTTTGAAGTAGATTTTTTTTTTTTTTTTTTAATAAAATGAAAATAAAGATTGGTGACTTTGTGGATGGAATGCATTCTTCATTTAGGCAATAACCTAAGTTAACATCATGTCATGTATTTTTGGAATAAAACCCACAGAGCACGCGCAAAGAAGTGGCTTTCTTCTGTGCAGCTGCCAGCACCCGTACGTCTTAGATGAGTCGCAAATGCTCATGTGGAAATTGTCACACTGGGAAGCAGAGGGATAAATGCTTGGGATACAGGCAAAGAGGTGATTTTACAAAAGATGCAGGACTGAAGACGTAGGACGATGGCCACGGTAGTAATACATTTCACAAATGCATCCACAGCCACTCCTGTTGTGGTACTGCTGACGTGAAAACAGAAGCCATTGGATGTAGAAAGTAAGAAACAGCACAAAACACAAGCAAAGGCTGACAGCCTTCACCAGAAAACATAGTTTTTCTAAACTTTGGAACAACTGTTTTCTCCAACTACATGTATTTGTTAACAGACCCAACGCAGGAAAAAAATAATCTTTGAATGATGTAACTATTGGTAGTTTCTTGAGCAAAGAACTCTGGCTCGCTCCTGTGCAGCGCAGGGGTGAGCGGGGGCGTTCGGGTCGTGCCCTTTGCTCTGTGGAGCTTGGCAGAAGTCATTCATTTATCTGGTTTTGTGAAAATATGCTGTTGGAGATGCTGCTGTCTTCTAGCGGAGTCAATATCATTTAAAAAGCTTGTTATTAGATGAGATGATTAAATTTGAGCACAGCGTGGAATGTAGATGTGGATATTAAATATAACCACTCTCAAGGGTTTTAATCAGGAAAATCTGATCTCTTTACAGAATGATTTTAAATTGGAAATATAGTTGGAGTTGCAGGCACCCAGATTCATGTTCTGCACTCAGTTATTGCCTGAAACAGTTTACCCATACAACTTAGCACACAACTTTGGCTCTTATATTTTTTGCATCCAGCTTGTCCACAGACAGGAAATTAAAAAAAATAATAATATAAACACTATTTATGCACAATCCATAGAAACAATGTTTTGCCTGCCACATTAATAAAGTAGTACCGTTCCAGGAACAGTGCTGAGACGACTGACATCGATCTGAACTTTTGCAAATAACCACCGAATTAAATTAAGGGATTTAATTCATAACAATGAAATGAAAATTTTACTTCACTTAAGGGTGCAGGATGAGACCTTCTACAACCCTGTGTGTTGAAACTGAAGGCACAAACCTAGCTGCTTTTGGATTTAGGTGGAACAGTGAGAGCAGAAAAAAAGTACTTGTGAAGTATTTTATACCGTTCGGAAGTCTGGCTTTATTACAGGACATAGTTTAAAAAAATTTAAGTAAAAAAAAAAATCACGTTTTAATAGTATACCGGATGTGAATATTGCCGACTCCGCGCCGTGAAGCGAGACAGCCCGTTTCACCGTTCTGCGTGCACTTTAAAAAGCAAATTCCTTCCTGTAGGTGTAGCTTCCCCAGTACCTTTAGAGCCTGTGTAGCGGTACATGCGCCGTTCACCTGCTCCCACGGGTTTAGTCTGAGGACGGTGGTTTCAGATGAAAGGCAAAAGCTATTTTCAACAATGCCTTAATCAGATCACAGCCCCCCTCCGTGGCCTCCAGGACCTGTGGCTGAAAGGAGCAGAGTCTCTGATTGATTCCCCGCTCCTAACTCTCAGGGAGCACAATTTGTAGGTGATGAAGTGAGGGAGGCAGGAGAAGAACGTCCTGATGGAGCGGTGGTTGGGCGACAATCAAGGAAGGGTTAGAAAAGTGCCAGAAAGGACACCTTGCCATTTCCCCAGGGCTCCTTCTGTGCATGTGTCGTTCTTACCCTCCATTATTCTCTACACACCTTTTGTTTTGTTTTGGTTTTTTTTTTTTAAATTAATAACAAACTCTTTGTCCAAGCTCCTGAAGGCACAAGCCTTAAGCCAGATTCCAGCAACAAGTAGGAATTAAGTTTTTAAAATGTAATATTCAATCCATTCATCATGTCGTCTTCTGCCCCGGTCTCCTAGCAGAGGAAATGTCAGCCTTTCAGCAACCTGCATGCATTTTAATGCCGTTTTCCCCGATCTGTGTGTTGCAGAAATCATTCCTGCCTCTGCATGTTGCCCTTCCTTTGCTAAAGAGTTGTGGAATCCTCCCAGCACCTTTAATTCAGATACTGCCATTAATGGAAATGTACCTTCAACGATAAATATGAGTGGAATAAACTGATACAAAAATAAAATAAACTATGACGTCTTTTTACTTCAGCATCATTAGGGGTTGGGGGGAGAAATCCTATCCTAAAAGCCCAATTTTACAAGGGGCATTACCTAACAGCAAACTGTTTCCCAGATGTAGCAGATAAATGGCAAAACAATACATTTCAGGTGTATAATGCCCATGAATCTCTGAAATTTTACTCTTCTTCCCCTTTCTCCCCTGACTCCCAGGGTTTTTTTCTCCCTTTGTCTTTCTCTTATCCTTTTGGGCTGCACGTCGCCACCTCTTTTTCTTCCTTCCCCTTCCGAGTCTCTAGGTTACTTTCCCCCCACCGACGATTGCTAGATTTTGGTTTTTTTCCTCTTTGGCAGGTTTATTTTCCTTCCCAGATTTACTTTCCCAGAAAGCACTCTCATCTTCATGCCCCCCTATCACCTCAGGCAGACAGACTCCTGCAAGGCGTTACTCCAAGCACCGTACCCTGCCCACCCCCCCACGGCTCTGCCATCGCCGCTTACGACCCTGCTCCTGAGTTCACACGTCGTCTCTCTCGGACACCGGCTCCCGGCGAGCTCAAACATTGGTATATACTAGTCCATAAAACAAAACCATAGCGCTAAATAACGTCCAAGTCCTCCTTTGCTACTTCTGTCGCTGTTACTTGCAACCTCTATTATTAGGGCGTGCTTTAAGACATTAAGCCTAAAATACTGCTAAATACAGCAGTTGGTGACGGGTCAAATTAAGGATTATTTTGCCTTATAAGGGCAAAATATAGGTGCTCTGAATGAAAAGCAGCATGTGGATTTGGATCTGCAGCCACTAAAGGTTTACACCCCCCTTACATGAGTCGTGGCCTCTTTTCCCATGCCACCAAGCCCCTCTTGGCAAGGTGGTGAGGCTGTCTGGGGTCCCACCTGCTCCTCCATTCCCACCTCTCCTCCATTCCCACCTCTCCTCCATCTCCATCCTGCTCCTCCATCCCCACCTGTCCTCCTGCCTCTGAGCTTGGGGATGGTGCAAGCTGCGTTCACACGCTGTGGCTTGTCACAACGCTTTTCTGTCTTGGAATAGATTATTTCAGGATTGGACTATACTGAAATAACACAATACAGGAATATTTCAGCCAAAGCACAGCAAATAAACGCACGCTCACACCATTTCTAAGCGCACTTAGCAGGATTTCTCTTAGAAGCGGGCACTTGCACAGACCACAGGCACAACCCTACTAGTGGGGGGGGGGCTGATGGGAAGGTACCTGCCTTTCCTGGGACCTCACAGATACAGGCTGCCAGGAAAATCTGGATAACAACGGCGTAGCGCAGGGTATAACACTGCTAGTGTTTCTGAACCAAAGCTAATCGGCGGCTAGACAGACTCGCACTATGCACAGACCAGAGCAGCAGTCACCGACTGCAGCCAAACCGTCTTGTAATCTTACGATTGCGATGGTGAATGCAGTTTTTTAAATGTTTTTTTTCCCTCATGAAGCATTAATCTGCATTGAGGTGCTGGGAGGATTTTAATAGCTGCTCATCTCCTTTATTTTCTCAGATACCCAGTTTTCCATAGCTGATGCTTTTTTGTACAAATCAAGGTACACAACCTAAGAGTGTCTTCAGATTCAAGAACTGCACTTATTTCCTCTTCCGTTTCTCAGGACTTTGGTAAACGTGCCCCTTTTTTTTCTCAGTCTAAATTGAATGAACGTTGAGCTAGACTTAGGGTTCCTAGCGGGAAAAGATGCATATTCTCAAGAGAGAAGAGAAGAAAGATAAAACTTAATGGCTTTGAGTCATTATTACGTGAAAGGGGAGGCTGCAATTTTTTATTACAGCATCAGAGACAGACAGGGTGGTAGAGAGTATAAAAAGAATTGGGTTTTTTGGGTTGGTGGGGGGTTTTTTTGTTTTGTTCTGTTTTTTTTTTTTTTTCAAAATGTCTTGCTTTTCAATTTAAAACATGACACAGACGAACCAAACCACACGCTTCACTCCGGCGTGCATGTAGGTCAGCAGTTTGCTCGTCCTCTGACCTCAGTTTTCCTACCTGTTTTTCCACATGCATTATTCAGTTCTGTTAAACAGCTCCGGCTTTTTATGCCCACTCCGTCCCTGGCTCTTCTCTCACCAGGTACCTCCACAGCACAGCCATGCCTGCCTTAAGGACGGCAGAATTTGTGCCTAAGTGGTTTATAAAAAGACCCATTTCTAACATTACCTTTTCATTTTTGCCCCCTGCAACGCTTGTTAGGCCGCCTTGGGTACCAAAAAAAATGCAAAGGAAATGTTGGTGAGTTGTAAAGCTCCTGCTTTTCTTACCTAACGGCAAATCATCCCTGCTAGGAGTTAGTTGTCGGCATCTCTTCAGAGGATTATGGCATGAAGAGTTTTCTTTGGCTTCCGCTCCCGGTTGTGTCCAAAAAGCACTGATTTTGAGGCAGTGAGATGTCAGTTGTCCACTGTACTGTGAGACAAGAACAGAACATCTTCATCAGTGCCAGCAGGTAGCAAACATCGAGTAGGAATCATCCCCTAATGGGGTAAACGTCATTTAATTGATTCCCTGCTATTTTAGAAGCTATTAAATATTTTTTTTAAAATATCTCCTGATAGAATGAAGAAATGCATCGTGTATACCGAGTTTGATTTAAAACAGCGTACAAATCACTGCGTCGCTCCCGTGAACATCCTACAAATAGCAGTGTCACAAAACAAGCGTGAAGAGCAGTCACACGTACAGAACCTAAGCCCGTAGGAAAGAGGCTGCTCACACGCTTGGCTTGCTGTCAGACACAATTTTTGGGTGTTTTTTTTTTTAAATGGACAGTGGCTCAGGGCCTTGTTCGGAGAGCATTTAGCAACTGATAAGAGGCCTCATCCGTGATGGAGCGAAGAATGACACACAGAGGTGAAACCGCAGGGGCAACCACACTGAAGAGGTGACAGTCCCCACGAGAGAAGGGGGCAGCCAGCTGGGAACACTGTACTGACCCTGGCAAACCTCCTGCGGGCCTCCCAACACCCGAGATCTTCAGAATTTCATAGCTAAACTGAAGGTAGATGCGGAGTAACCAGAGCTGCTCCCTTGCTCTGAAACTGGCTCAAAACTCAGTCCCCGTCCCTGTGGTGCCATCTGGCAGCGTTGCTGGGACTGGCTTGCTGTTATTGCAAAGGAGTATAAGGACAATAGTGTCATCCAAGACACTCTGGTTTTGGAATTGCTTTTTCTGGTGGCTTCCCAAGAGATGGTCCTGCCACAGTCCACATGCAAGTAGGAAAAAGAACACTATGGTCATGGCACTGAAACTAAATCATTGTATCGGAGAAGATGCAGCTCCTGCTGCTGCGAACCCAACCTCGCGTCCCTTCCAGCGTCCCAGGGCGCTACGACTAATTTAACGCCCCTCTGATCATCCGATGGGGGAGGAGAGGGGCCACCGCAGGATGAGGAAGCTGCCGTCTCTTGAAGATAAAGAGCTTTTTATTTGCAGTCCAGATGTGGCCAGTGTTCAACCGTGTTACAAGAAAATCAGTAGCGACTGAAGCAAGTTTCCGGCTACAAGACAGGTACTCACAGTGGATTTTTAACAAGAAGAAAGTTCAGCTAATATCAAAGCCCTCGCTTCACTGGGATTGCAGAGCCAGGAAAACGATCCAGAAAACATATCTCAGTGCCCTTGTGTTTATTAAATAAGAAACCTGTTTAAATAGCACCAACTGACTGAAGTAAAATACAGTCCAGGAGAGACTGTCAGGTACAGCTGTGTGTTCCCTGGCATTTTTCAAGCTGCCTTTTTTTTTTTCTTTTCCTTTTGCATTTTTTTCCTTCCTTTTTTCAAGCAGCGTGAAGTAAAAGATGGTGGAAATTCAAAGAACGTTTCTTGAAAGGCAGGGTTTTTCACAAGACATCAAGTGCTTATTAACATCCAACGTAAGTCCTCCGCTGCGCTAATTTGTCAAATATTTATTAAAACCTGGACAGACCTACACACTGAAGCCAAGACTGAGAAGCCTCCGCTTGTGGAGGCTGCGTAGTGAGGGAGAAGAAGGGAAAGCAAGCGGCGGGTGTATGGCTTTGTCCGATATAGCTTTTGGGAGATTTGGAGGAGATTTGTAAGGGATTTGTAGAAGAGTGAATATTTATAAAAACGATGGCTGAAGACAAAGCTGAATCTGATGCACTTGCAGCTGGAAACGTGGTTCTGCAGAGCCCAAACTTAGGGCTGGGGAAGGAACGGAAGGGAAGGGGAAATATTTTGGCAGGGAACATGATCTGATCTGTGGAGAGAGAAACTCACTGCAAACACTTTTTTGTTTTGGATTGTCAAGGAGCTCTTGAGAGCAAGAGAAAAGGCAGCCGTGCCCTGTATGCAAGGGAGGCACACAGAAGCTTCCCTAGGCAGCAAGATGGAAGGAAAAAAAAAACCAAACTTCATTTTGGTTACGAAAGCACTCGTTTTAGGCAAGGTTGAAACCTTCCTAAAGGTTGAAACCAATCCCTTCCTCCCCCTGCCAAACTGCGGTGCTTGCATTTAATAGTTACAATTTACAATCTACTCTTCCCCAGCATCCTGTAAACGAACTTAAAGAGAGTGGTACTCTCTGCCAGGAGGAAACAGGCTTTGTCCCTCCTGCCCCACCTCCAGCTCACTTCTGCTGAAGCTCTTTTTCATCCCAGAGCTTCCGTGTCCTCGTCCTGATGACCGACAGCAGCAGCTCGTTACGCAGCTCGCTGCTACCAGTTGGCTTCGCTAGATGGTGATTTCCAAACCTACGCGTCTGCTTAGACTGCAGAGCCTTGTACATTCAATTACTCTCCTAACTCTACCAAGAGCAACACGCTTCTAAATGAATATAAACTTACCAAAATGCAATTTTATAACTGATTCGTGTTGCCCCTGTGCTCCCTCCGAATTTAGTTTGAGTAATGTTTTCTAATCTACTGCTACATAAAACAACCTGAAGAACTTTGATATTATTTCCATACGCCTGTGGGCTCAAACGTAGCCATCTGCGCAACTTCAGGCTCTGCTGCCGAGCCAAGAATTGCTATTTACTTACATTTGTCCTTGGTCCTCTCTGGAAGAACATATTTGTGCAAGTGCTGTTGAGCACTTTGCTGTGTCTGTGAGACTCTCTCCACCTGCGTGATCACAGTTATCGTAGGCACCAGCCGGGAGGGCTTTGAAGAAGGGACACTTGGAAACACCTGCTTTTTAGTTACACAGTCAAGTAGCTTTCCATCCACTTCTTTCTATACTGCAACATTTCATATCTGGCTTGAGTTCCCTTTACTTTCTTTCACAGCTTTAATACGAACCTTTCTCTTTCACCTCCTATGACCGACGTCTAATTCTGGCAATTCCCCTTTTCCACGTGGAGTTTGTCACATCTAACCTGTCACACACCGGCCACCACCAAAACTACTGTTGTTTTGTATCCAGAAAACGAAAGCAATTTTTTATTGCTCCTCCTGATGCATTTTTGGTTGGCTTCATCAAACTCTAGTGTTAATTTTATTACTATTTCAGGATTTCCATGTCCTCTCTGGCAAGTTACCTTTCAAAAATGTTGGACCATCTTGCACATTTTGGTTTCTTGCATTTGGGCCCTTCAGCTCGTTCCATGGTGTGAAGCGAGATGTGACGACTAATTTACCTCTTGTGGAATGGCCGCCAGTGGCATGGAAAATAAGGGGAGACACAGATGTATTTTCTAGATTTCACATTTTGCAATACATTTTAAGGACAGGCAGCATATATATATATATATACATGTAATGTTAAGGGAGGTGGAGGTTTGAGCAGCAAGGGGAGAATAGATTAAAATTTTTGGCACCTGGTGAAGTAGGAGCAGCATTTTCAAGCCACTGAATGAGCACGTAGATTGTGTCTGCACTGAAATAAGAGGAAATTAGTTTAAAAGGTTAAAATGTAGACATTTAAATGTCTTTTGGCCCGGATGAGTGGATGAGGTAGTTGATACCTGCAACACAAATCTTCAGGAAGGGATAAATCTTGCAAGAAATGCTCCAAATAAAGATCTGCAGAACACCTGAGGTGCTGCTACGGACTTGGAAACCTCGGATGCTTCAGTAGCTAATTCTGCTTCAGCCCCAGTCTGGGGTCAGCCCCATCTAATCCTGTTTGTTTCCAAAGAGCAGCTGCTGCCAACAATTCTGGGCTTACATTTGCAGATTCTTTTGTCATCAACAACTGTTCGTCTGGGTGAGGATGTCAGAATAAAGCACGACGTCCCCTTTCTCTGGGTATCCGAGAGGAGATTGTGTATTTATTTCCCAGTGTTTGTTCCCACTGGTTTTAAATACATCAGCCCAGAATCCCACCCAGGCGCGTCCACTGGGGCTTTTAATTCTGAAGCGAAACACCCATCTATGGAGGGGCCTTGGGTGGCCACTGAAGCCGAGAGTCTCATCTGGGTGTGTATCATTTACAACAATTCTTCTTTCACCTTCCTAATGAATTGAAATTTTAGCTCTGCCTCTAAACTGAGATTCCGGCATCTCTCCATTCAAAAGCTCAGCTGATTACCAGGGTGACTTATTTAGATGGCTTAGCAAGTAGAAACCCAGCAAGTTAATTGGCATATTCCTCATCAAACAACGGCCAGCGGGGGTTTTCTGGGCAGCAGCTGCACTTTGAAGCCCAGTAGCCCCCAGTTCCCCTTATACACAAATCCATTCTTATCCCTTGCAGTTTTGTCTACGCGACTGCGTCCAGATCCTTATCAAGGACCTGAAAGCACTGAAGGCGGTGGCTCTTTAGCATCCTCAGTTTTCCTTTTCATTTGTGTGCATCAAATCATTTGTATTTCTCCAGCTCAGGGATATAATTCACCCCTTGAAGAACTCTACAGTTCAGCCTCAACTGGGAAGTCCGGTGAACTGAGAGTTTGTTGGGAGCTTTCCTATTAAACTATCTAATCAAAACCTTTTTGATGGAGATGAGCCAGTCAGAGTGAACCCTTTTTGGCAGGGAGAAAGCTTCTCTAGTCCAAGACAGAATTTCTGATTTAAGATGAGAAAGAATCAGGTTTTAGTTCTTCCTTTTCCCGCTTCAGAAAAAGGATTCAAACCTCAGTTTGCTCCATTCCAGACAAAATAGACCCACTAAATGGTTACCTGTAAGACAGATTTTACAGCCTCTCTGGTTTGGGGTTTTATCAATGCCCATAAAATATTTTTAATTGGAAGAACAGGGAAAACAGATTATAAATGCCTAGAGAAACAATTAGTGTACTTTGGTGGGATGCAAGAGAGCTACTCGTGTCCCAACTTGGCATCCAAAGCAAGTATCTTGACCAGATTTTTTTTGGTTTTTTCCCCTTTTCCATTTTATTTTTCCCCTAAACTTGCTCTATGTGGCCCTGTAAAATACATCAATTTGGTTAAGATTAGGTAAATTCAAGAGGATTTCAACCTGGACACTGCATAAGCCTGAGTTTTCCTAGGAGATACCTTACCTTATATATGGTTTGATATTTTATACCTGAGCTCTTCACTGTTTACCAATGACAATTAATGAATTGCTAGGGAACAACAGATCGTAACTCAGTTTTGCAAGAGTCCAGCAGCTTATTAAATTGTTATTATCATTCCATCTCTTATTTGATCTTTCCCATTTTACTTGGTTAACTTCTAGAATCAAATGATTCGTAAGTTCTGGCCATCGAGGCGACACCATGACCGGTACTCGACAGAAGGGTTTCACGTGTGATTGTTCCTCCTTCCACGCGAACATCGCTGTTGGCCAGTGGGGAAAAAAAAACGCTACCAAAGAGTGTATCCTCTTGGCTTTTACCACAAGCAACACTCAGACTCTGATGACTGAATCCATTACATGATTCATAACTCCCATCAGCCTGTAAATTTCCGGCAGCCTGGCTTAAAAACTAGCACTCACCTTCGCTGTTACCACTCTCCTTCCACTTTATGTCGTAATTTGGCAGTACTTACATTTAACTTAAGGTCTAAAGTCACTTTTTCCACCCCCGCGTGGGACCTGGACAAATGTCCTTTGCATCAGGATATTACCTGCATCAGAATAATGAAAACAGTTCAATTTGCTCTGCTCACGCCATAGTGGCTTTGCAGAGAACACTTCCCAAGCTGACTAGCATTCAAACGTCATTTTTAAAAGAAAGGAACGTTTTCCATAGCCACATAAACACTGAATTCATTGAAAAACAAGATAAACATCAATATTGTTAGCGTTCACTCCAATATGACCGTCAGCAAAGAATTTACTTGTTAAAGCAGGATGAATGCACAGGGGAGAGAAAGAGAAATTAGACTGTAAAATAATGTGAAGCTAATTAATAAGCTTTTCTTGGATCCCGGCAGATGAATGCCAAAACTCTACCCATATTTCAGAAGTGTATTCCTCAAGGTAGCTGGAGGAACCAGCTGCAAACAGAAATTCACGTGTATTTTTTAAAAGCTACGACTACGTGACATATTTAAATTTTCTCCTTGCTGTGAAGAAACTGCAGGTAGTAAACCTAAAGTCTATTGTTTCGCCATCCTAACATCCAGTGAGAGCTGATGGATTTTTTGTTGTTGTTGTTTTTTTCTAATTTAACACATTTATATTGGTAGCCGATATCTGTTTTCTGTAAGTTTACCTGTAAGCTGACAGTAAAAATTTGTGCGAAAGTAAATTTTATCAAAAGTTATCATTTCAAACTGTGAATTTTGAAGAAGTCCAGAATATAGACACCCAGATCATAAATTTTAGGATGAAACACACTTGGCTCACAACAGCTCAAATAAAGAACAAGGCATCTGAAAGCAGAAATACAAAACAACAATATAAATCAACGTCACATTTTTTTTCTTTGAATGAACGGCTTAAAATCGTTATTAAGTTGAAAAATTAACCACTTGCTAGAAAGTGCAGATATAAGCAGAAAGCTTAAACACTCACCAATTCATAGAATGGTCATGGAAAGGACCTTTGAGATCATTTATCCTCCCAAAATAAGGAAAAGAATTTTCCTTATCAACATTGCTTGTAAATTAAATAAAGAATAAACCACTTTTTCAGACCATTGTTTGATTTGTATGTCTATTAAATCTCCAAGGTAAAACTGTTTACCAAAAATTGATTCAGAAGCCCAAAACTAGAAAGTTTGAAACTGGAAAAGCGTGACACTGGGAAGATGACACAAACACCAGTCCCACAACGGAGGTCAATCACATCAAGTGGAGCCCAAAGCCCAGACGGCTCCTTAAACCCCGGCACGCCGTTAAAAGCAGCATGGAGCGGCAAAAGGACTGGCAAAACAGAGACACAGGCCCACACAAAGGTTAATCCACGTCAGGCCCTTTAGCAAGAATTTAACTTGCTTGCAACTCTGCTCTGAAATTTGTAATAACCAATGGGCAATCTGCACAGCACTGCCACAAGATATTTCCATTTGGAAAAAAATAAACCAAACTCCTACTTCATCAAGAATTTTGTGTTAGTTACACAGAATGACAGAATGGTCGGGGTTGGAAGGGACCTCTGGAGATCACCTGGTCCAACCCCCTGCCAGAGCAGGGTCACCCAGAGCAGGCTGCACAGGAACGCGTCCAGGCGGGGTTTGAATGTCTCCAGGGAAGGAGACTCCACCACCTCTCTGGGCAGCCTGTGCCAGGGCTCTGGCAAGTTGTCCACAAAGTTGTCTACTTTGTCAATACAAGATTTAATGCTATACTTTTTTTGTTTGGTGATGGTTTCATATGGCATTCTGCTTTGTATTACTGCAGATTGCCAGCCTGTGCCACCTTAGCAACTAAATCACAACGCTTGAAACGACTGTTACATTAATTAGGCTGCAACCCCAATAAAATCTGAGCAAGATAAAGGAACACTGGGACCACTTACTTTCTTCCCTCTAAAGAAGAAAGTAGATGCTGTGTTAGAAACTGCATTGACATCAAGAGGCAAATCTGCAGTTGCCTTGTCTGTGTGTTGAGGTGTTTGTTTTCTCAGTCTTGCAAACAAAGGATTCAGCGGAATTATGCTAAACAGTGTGAGAAATTTAAAATCCTTGCTTTCAAAGGCAAAGCATACAAATACCTTTCGTTAAGAACAAGATATGAGTACATAAGACAAAAAAAATCAAATATACCAGTTCCTAACCTAATGATTTCTCTCATGTTAAAATCTAATAATGTTGCTGAATCTCTCTCACGTTGTTTTGGGAATTCCCAGTAAATTCCATCACCATGGATCCTCTGTCTCCCCATTCCCAGTTTCCACAAAGTAAAATTGTTGGCAGTGAGAGAACTGAAATGGAATTTGAAGCACACCTAATTGAGAAGCAACAGAAAAAAGTACAAGAACAGGAAAAAGACATAATTTAAGTCTTTATAGTAATAGATTGGGGATGACAGGGAACAATGGAAGGTGACAAGATACAAACCCACCATTGATGTCTTTGGGGTTTTTTTGGGGGTGTGTGTGTGTGTGTGTGTGTATATCTATATGGTGCTGCTTGAGACATGTTTATGCAGGTAAAGAAATATTTAGAGTTCACACTGAACTAAACTCTGCCACAACATGCCCATACAGAAGTATCATGCAAAGCTGTCTTGGCTAGAGACCAAAAAACCAGGTTTAAGTCACTGTTGTCACGTTTGCCACATGTCACGAACACACCAACGTGGATCTCGGCATCACATCCCATTTCACAGCTCAGATACCTTGGCTGGATTAGCTCTGAACAGATGACGTACAATCCTATCAGAATTATCAAAATCAAGACGAAACACTAGAACAAACTGTCTCACTCAGAAAAAGTGACTGGGCTTAAAGCAGTATTCCCTCAGAGATTTTATGAACTAACTGTATGGATCTGTGTTCTATCCTCTATAAAACTGTTGAAGTTATTCTTCAAGCAGAACTATGAAGTTCTTAAAAAGATTCTGATTATATGGTCTGTAAGGCTGCGGCTTCTGTAACAAAATCCTTCCTTCTGTAAAGGGTGGCCAATGGATAGCAATTTATTATAAATGTCAGTGTATTGGTATAGCAATGAAGAAATGACTGCAGCTGCTATTATTTATTTGTATGTCAGGGGCCACAAAGCCAAGTCACTCAGGAGAAGCTAAAATAGAAAGCAGGAGACAGAGGTAGGGCACAGAAGTAGCTCAAATGGCACAAGGTCCCATCTTGCCTGTGAGACCCATCTGCGGGGGTGCACAAAGGTGGAAATGGACAAATTTCCCAGCGAACAACAAATCAGCAAATAGAACAAAGGTATTTTAGTTAAAAGCAGGGATTTGAGGTTATAATGAAAATAGATGAAGGGGCAATACAACAGCAAATATAATTAAGAGATGAATAATAGGCAAAGAATTTCTAAATTCAGATAAAGATTCACAGGCACCACCTTTATATGGTTCCAAACTACATGTGTCATCTTCAAAGACCTGCAGATCATTAAGGCCAGGTCTGTAGAAACTTCCATTCAATGTACCTACGAGCAGCCTAAAAACCAGCCAACTTCTGTTTCTTTCTCCCCCACCCCACAGCACAACAGCAGAAACAGCACAAAGATGAGAGCATGAAGTCTCAGAAGTCATAGTTCACCTTACTTAACACCGACTCCTCTCTCCTAAATCACGCAGCAAAATTTACACATTCGGAGAAAAACTGCAAACTAATTAAGGATCTGGAAAAGTACACATGAAAAGGAAGGGAAGTGAGACTAGGACACAAAGGCAATAGCACATGGAAAAGACAACAGCAAACTTTTAACCATCCTTTTCTGTACTTGGAGGAGATGTAGAATCTGAAAGATACCAAATTCAGAAGGCTTTATCAGATCTTTTTCAGACAGCAGTTAACTTGCAAGTTTGCTTCTACAGGGAATCTCATCTTCATCAACTAATCTCTTTAGTATACACAATCAATATCGATATTCAATACAAAAGTATTTTAAAATTAATAATATGGGCTGTAACTCTCCATGCGTTTGGCCTCACACTGAGCGTGTGCTACTGGCTACCAGATAAAAACATCCTTTACGGACACAGCAATTGAGCACACAGAGGTCTTCTCTACCCTCCGCAGAAGCAGCCAACTCCAACCTAAACAGGGCACCACAAAAGGTGAACTACCTGTCTCAGCTCTGTAATTCCGAACGTTCTGAAGTGGTATATATTGCATGTAATCCTCCAAATGAGTACTCTCCTCTAGCCAAGTAACTTCACGCCATTCTCCTTTTAATCCTCTACTCTGGCTTTTAACAGGATTTATTAAGACTACCTCTCTATATAGCTAATTGCCAAGGTTTAGATTAAGAGATTTTATTTTTTTTTTATCTGTAGCTCTATATCTAAGACCAGCACCATCCCACGCTTCTAACTGGTTTCTTCTAACTATACCAACACTAAAGTTTAGCAAGTGACTGTTCTCTTTGCCAAAAACCTCAGATCTAACCTCAAAAACCTCAGATTTCTATTCTGTTCCAGAAGAATCAATTTATCATTCCAGAAACAGACTGCAAGAGTCTTTGAAATAATTTTGAAATGTGATCAGCCCGTACTGTCCCCATTTCAAACAGCAGCTCTACCACTGTTGAGTCTCTGGCTATTTCAGGTGTCTTACCAACGGCATTCACCTTCCCTGATGGTTCAGTAAAAATCCGTAACGCTTCCTTATAGTCAAATGATCTATTTTTTCCAATGAAACGTCTCTCTCTTGCTCTTGCCGCACCTTCTCAACAACCACATCTGGCCCCTTCGCAGTCTTTTGGACAAACAAGTAGTTCTTGTATTAGTATAACACAAACCTAGTACTGGTAGGTTTCTGCCATTCCAGTCTCTCTCTGCCGTGTCCACTTCCCATCTCAGAAACTTGTTTTCAAGTGAGTGTGTCACTTGTGCTTGCAAACTAAAAAACCACCAAATTTCTAGTTGATCCCTATGGCCCTAACTAGAGTATTCTGCCAACGCAAGAAATAGGCCAGCCTGCTAAATTTCTGGTTCTAATTATTAACCAACTGAAAGAAATATCAGACAGTCTGCAACTGAGGAAAGGATGAAAATAAGTCAGGTACATGCTAGTTGCAATAATAAAGTTGCTAAAGTTAAACAATTAAACACAGTTCATTTTTTTCTTATTTAATAAATAATATAAAAAAAGTGAACCGTTTTTGGTTTGTTTGGATGGTTTTTTTACATTATTGGAAAAAACAGTGTCTTATCTAACTCCAGCAATAATACAAGCAATAACGAAACCGACTGAAATTTTTGGGTGGACATTTCATATCCCGTTTAAGTGGAGTCCAGTGTGCATAGCCTCACAACTACTGGTGACTTTTCCACTCCTGGAGTTGGTCTTCTTTTGTGTTGCTCTGGTTCCATAGATGACCTCACTGTTCATTCGCAAAAAAAAAATAAAAATAAAAATAAAAATAAAAATCAATCATATTCCATGGTTAACATTGAAAAAACCCACAAAAACGTGACAAGTTTCAACATCTGATCAAATCATCAGCTGCTTTTATGGTATCATCCTACAGATGTTCAATTATGTTTGTCACATCAACAGTAACATGGCATTTTATTTCTAGCCTCGTAGAAAAAAAATGAAACACGATAGTATATGCACAATCACACACAGAGTACACTTGACAAAAACACTTTTATGTGGTTTACATTTCACTTTTATTTAATCCTCAAAACTGCCCATATTGCAGGGTTTTTCTTGATGAAATATGGAACTGAGCAATTAGTTCTACAAAATTATGGTAAAAACTTGCTCATTTTTCTACCTTATTGCTAAGAAACTTTACAGGTGCACAGTTTGTAAAAATAACCCTTTTAAGACTGAATGTATACACATGCTACAGAATTTTTTAAAAAAAAATGACATTAGCATAGCACCTCCAGATGGGGCAAATGCAGTGCTGAACACAGACAGAATGTTTACAAAGTTAGAACTGCTCGTTTATTTTACAGCTTTTAAAGGGAAGAAATTGTTCAGTCCTAAAAGGGTTAGATAGAAACCCTAATATACTTCTTTTTCTAACAAAGCTGCCACTCAATCCCACAGTACAGTGCTTGAAAACAAAGTCAAAAGTCTGGCACAGGAAAGTATACACATTTGTTCAGTACTCATAAACACAGCTGCTTTTGAAAGAAAGTAAATAATATGGTTAATAATTGAAGAGCATCTTAGTTCCAAGATGGACACCTCTATGGAGTCATTTAATCTACAAGTGGGTAGCTCACTTCCAATAGATAATTTGTTTCACTTGGCATTAATATTCTGTATAATGGGAATTCACTGATTTATGTCTTGAGTTTGTTTTTTTTCAGGTAACCATTCTGACCTCTTAAGTCCGGGCAATGACAAGAAGTACAGAATACCATTATTAACACAGTTGTGGGATGCCCTTAGGGCAAATAATGAGGAAAAACAGCAGCAGCAGATTATTAAAGACTACGCTAGTGTTGAATTCCAAAATGCAGTTCCAAACAAAAGAAAACAAGAAAAAGGCATAGCTAAATTTGAGCACTTAATTTGCTTTTTCTTCCTATAGTTGGAACTATAACAACATTCTGAACACAGACTCAATTTCTATGTATATAGAATTAACAGCAGACTTAACAGCTAGAACAGTTATAACAGTTTCATACTGAAACGTTGTAAAAGTAGTTTTATCAAAATCTTGAGATGTTGTTAATATCATGAAAATATCAGTTAACAGCTCACAAGGCCAATAAACGTAACGATATCACCCCACAGGAAAAAGTTCAGGAAGATAATATATCTGAACAACTGGACATCTTAACGACAGTAAGGACCTGGAAGACCACTTCTGTACTACAGAATAACTACTGGCAACAACGGAGCCACAAGCCCAAGGGAAAAACGGGGTTTAAAATGGTCTTGTAAGCAGAACTTTGTAATAGTCTCTTTTTTTCACCCACTTGGCTGTAGTGTGTAGAACAGCAGAAAGTCGTTAGGTTCTTTACAAGTCAAAGAATATTATATCTATTGGGCAAAATTATTGCAAGTAAAGAAACTGAATATAAAAAGTATTGCATTTATATGTAAAAATTTTAAAATAATGAGTATAAAAGCAGGTGTCAAGTTCTGAAACGCTATTTTAAATAGTCTTTGAAAGTTAAAAGGCTTGTTATGGTTTGCCTACTGCGTGTATATCGTGGTTGGTTCTTGAATACCCTCTGATATATATATCGCTTGTTTTAATTCTCAGTCTAATGAGCGATGAAAATCTGTGGCTCTTGAATCAAGCCGTACTGTAAGATACGTGCTTCTAACAAAAACACTGTGAAATGATTCCTGCCACAACAAAATTAAAACGAAATTGTATAGCACATAGAAAGGTAAACAGATTTGCAAGTAATTGCCAGTAAACAGTTTAAAACAGAGATAAGGCCACAATGAATTCTGCCCTTGGTCACTGAAACGGAGATGAGGTGAGGCAGTATTCACTAGTGCTAAGAACCAGCATTGCGACTACGTCATGGGAGTAAGTTTTGTAATACAGAATAGCAAATATCAAGGCCTGTGGTAGAATACAAGCACATCTCAGAAGGACAGTGGCATCAATTTTAATATTAGCTAAATATGCCTTATAACCGATTTCTTCCTTCAACCACATTTTTTTCCACACATACAACAGAGCACTAAAGCAAACAAGTAGAATGGAGCGTCAGAGTACACAAACGTGGTGCGGAGACAATGCTGTAAAACGGTCGTGGGTGTTGCAACTGGAATAAACGGTCAGAAATAAAGACCTTATGAAAATGGTCAACAGATAAGCCTGTAAGCAACGCACTGTAGGGAGCCACAGGTTCACATTTACACAGCAGTCGTGGCTCTTGCTTCAGGGTATAGAAAAGGCTGAACACACCATAACATTTGTATTTTGGCTGTTAAAGAGGAAGATCACACTATCAGAACTTGTCCTATGAGTCTATGCCTAGTTCTGTGACTACAAATGAACTACCGGGGTATACTTTCAAATACAAATGAAGCAGGCAGGTCTACGAGGAGGGACAAAACATGTCAAAGTCAAAATGAAAAACAAATGCAACAACCAACAAAGTCAAAGTGCAAATGAGCCTTGAATTTACGATGGAGAGAAGACTTGAATGTTGCACAAGCTGTTGGCAGGGAAAAAGAAACCCACGGGAAATAAGGATGGGAGGAGCTGACATCTTCATAGTGCTTTTACGATTTTCTATTTGCCCATTTCTAAGTAATAAAATTTACTTCTAGTTATTATGGTATGATCACTTCACAATGAAAGCACGTTCTCAATACAAGTGTTACACCAAAGTCTGGCCTAATTTACTGAACAGTTATGAAGAAAAACATGCTGCTTGTGATTCTCAAGTGATGAAGGGCATCACCTACCAATCCCATTTGTAGCATATACTTCTCATGGTATTTTAGTTACATGCCAACAAGACAGAAGACATGCTGCCAAATGAAGTTATTGGGAACATTCCACTTTCGAAATAAAACATTTAACTTACACTTAATACAAATTATGTACAAGATTAGAAAAACCTGAACAGATCCTGAAACATTTTCAGATGCAGTATGACTGAGCAAGGAAGAGGGGGAGTAACCCAGTAACAACTCTTCAAAAACACCAACGTATGCCTGTGACACGAACAATCATTAATATGACTGCTTGAGATGCCACTTTAAAAAAAAAACTCATGTAATGTTAGAACCTCATGAATTATCACTATAAATACATATTTAAAAAAGGAAAACAGAAATAACTATTAACAATGACTGAAAACAGAGCACTAAAGTTAACATACATTGCATGTATTGCAGGCAAGGCAGAGGCATTTTTTAAAGCTTTTGCACAGACTTCATATAATCTTAAAAAAAATATGCTGGCCTTTACAAGGTTCTACTTGCTGAAATAAAAACAATTTCAGTTCATAAAAAGTCACAAGACTTCAGTTTAAAAAAAGGAACAGTTCCAGCCACAGACCAAAAATATATATATTTTTTTAAAACTGGAAGAGTATGGTAATTAGATTATACAAGCATGGTCAGGCTTGGAACCTGAATATACTTCAGAGCAAAAGCTCAGAGGAAAAAAAAAATATAAACTATTTGGTAACAAAAGTGTACTATATGTTGTGATACAAAAAAGGTATGGTGAAAATGTACCTTTTATACTAAAGCTTATACAAGTTCCTTGGTCCATAAAAACTATGTTGTGTTCATGTTTTCTAGTTTGCTCAACATGTATCCCAGCCACATTTTTTGTTTCTTGCCCATTAAAAAAAACAGCTGAAAAATAGATTTTCAATAAAGTTCTTATGTTTCGGATGTTTTTTTTTTTTTTTTATTGTGGCTTCTATATTTAAGATCAGCACTTGCAGGTAACAAGGTTCAAATAATATCACCTAAAATGGAAAGGTGTTTTCCCATGAAACCACAAAAATTGTTCAGTTCTCTTGAATGTAGCACTTAAAAGTCAGTTAAAGTCCAGACAAACAACAGTAGTTAGGAAACTACAGTTGCTGTAGATGATGTGACATTGGTTGGATTTGTGCTGACGTTTGTGTAACTTCCCTCGCTGTTTGTATTTGTTTCACTGGAAGCCATGAGGCTTGAGTTGGCTCTGAGGATTGCTCCAGCAGCGCTGCAGTGTGGTCGTGGCCCTGGTTCCGGTGTGTATGTAAAGGTAAGGCTGGTGGAGTAAATTATGCCATCGTTACGGACCAAAGTTACTGGAACCTGGACTGGCTGACGGACCCACCTCCAACCCTCTCGAAATGCAGAAATGTCTGGAACAACACATAGCATGCTCTCTGCGCATCTGAAAAACAGGAAAGTCAACTGAGCATAATAAAACTTAAGCTTAAAGAATAGAACAGAACAAAACAGTTCATTTGGAAGGGACCTACAACAATCATCTAGGCCAACTGCCTGAGCACTTCAGGGCTGACCAAAAGTTAAAGCATGTTATTAAGTGCATTGCTCAGGTGCCTCTTAAATACTGACAGGCTTGGGGCATTGACCACCTCTCTAAGAAGCCTGTTCCAATGTTCGACGACCCTCTCGGTAAAGAAATGGTTCCTAATGTCAAGTCTGAACCTCCCCTGGTGCAGCTTTGAACCATTCCCATGTGTCCTGTCACTGGATACGAGGGAGAAGAGATCAGCACCTCCTTCTCCACCTCCCCTCCTCAGGAAGCTGTAGAGAGCAATGAGGTGGCCCCTCAGCCTCCTTTTCTCCAAACTAGACAAACCCAAAGGCATCAGCCACTCCTCACAGCACATTCCTTCCAGCCCTTTCCACCAGCTTTGTTGCCCTCCTCCGGACATATTCAAGTACCTGAACATCTTCCTTAAATTGTGGGGCCCAGAACTGCACACAGTACTCAAGTGGGTACACCAATGCCAGATACAGTGTGACCGTCACCTCTTTTGACTGGTTGGTCATGCTGTGTGTGCTGCACCCCAGGATGCAGTTTGCCCTCTTGGCTGCCGGGGCGCACTGCTGACTCATATTGAGCCTGCTGTCAACCAGCACCCCCAGATCCCTTTCTGCAGGGCAGAAAGCATACACTTGAGTGTATACACCTGAGCATACACTCTTTAAAGCATCCAGTAAAATGTAATCACCATAAAAGTAGTAGGAAATACTGTACCTGTACATGGTTTCAGCTTCCACATCCCCAAACCAGACACGTAAATTTGGAGTGAAGTTCTGTCCTGTAAGTTCCAACATTGCTACATCCCCACCACCATTCAACTGTAAAGGGAGTGAATAGAAAAAAGAAAAACCACACACACAAAAAAAATGTATTACTAAAAACAAACATCTCCCTCTCAGAAGAACACAGAAAAAAAATTCTTCACACGCACACAAGAACTGTAAACAGTGCTACTTCTATTAGCTGGATAAAGCTGTGTGGAAGAAACACACCTACACAACTGAACTGTAAAGAAGTAACACATCTAAAAGATACTGCCAATTAATTTGATATCCTGAAGGAACTTCTAAGTTTTGACAGTGGCTACTTAGAAGTCAACAAGGCTTTGAAAACAGAGAGCAAAGAATCTTTCAGAGAACATGTTAGAAGAGCTTCAAGTTTTTTTCCAAAGCAGAATGCTGATTTTGTTAATAAGATTTCAGTCTGGCTCTCTTTCATCTATAATTGACTGTTTTAAGAACCAAAATCAATTTCAAAATAATCAGACAGAAGTAGAAGTCCTAAGGATATCACTACCACGGTATTTTAAGAAATAAAATTCTTAATGTATAGAAAAACATTAATGTTATTCCTGTAATAGACAGGCTCATATATTCTGAAATGTAGGTAAGAAAAATTATTACGACACAACTTTCCTATTTATAAAGCTAGTAAGAATGTTTTCCTACAGTATTGCACAAAGGCACCATGAAGGTTAAATCAGTAGGAGAAAACTCATCTCACCTAAAAGAGTTTATTAAAAAAAAAATAATCAACTTACTTGAAGACTTTCTACAACAGGCACAGGTGTCACTGGAGCATGGACCGGTCCCATCCCCTCATAAAATGTGTATTCTGCTTTATCTGTGCTAATGATTGTCCAAGAAGCTCCATCATTAATCATTTCTTTATTTGGTTCTTTTGGGCATGGAGTGGCCTTAGAAAGAAAGAAAATTTTTAAATCTGACCTGTAGACTTGTCTACCAACTCACAGAGCTAAAAACCAACTCAGCCAGTAACAATGTCTATTATCTCAAAAACATGTTTCCTTATATATTTCCTGCAAAAAAAATGATCTAGAGAAACAGTCACATACATTTCAGCAAAACTAGTAGAAAACTAAAACTTGTGAGGACACTCACTTGATACTGTCAACTCTCCAACCTTCTGGTTATTATTGGGTTTTATTGTATGGAATGTTTTATTGTAGTTCAGCTTTCAAAGTTTTAGCATTATTCAATAGCCATTAACCAACAAACTACAACAACTAGAAGTAGCAATTTTAAAATAAATCTTGTTTTGCAAAGTGACTAAAACATCTACAGTCTGAAGTGGAATACTCTTCATTAGTTTTAACATCTGGCCAAGATTTTTTTTTTTCTTTTAGCCATCCACAAAATGATGGAAAACATATGCTTATATTTCAGTGTTTGTGCAAAGATTTGGGAGAGAAGCTGAAATGACAACCTTGCAAAGTAGTCAGAAATATTCACCGTCTCCTTGTAAATATTACTAAATATTAATAAATTAGCATACCTACATAGACATTTTTTATGGCAACGAAAGTATCTCTGAACAATTCCATCATTGAGCAACCAGTAAGGAAACTGTGTATAGGTTAAACACAGGCATAGGAAAAAAAAAAGGGGGGGACCCAAAAATTCTAATTTTAATACCTAAATTCTGTTTTCTTCCATTAAGCTTTAAGGATACCTAGGTATGTAACGATGACATTTGCTCTTCAAAACCGTTAGATAAATTTCAATTAGCACGAATTTACCAGTTCAGATGAAAGGAAGTTAAGATCAAAGCTGCACTCTCATGTGGACTCTTCATTCTGATACGATCATGTAAAAAAGCACTGAAAACAGCTTGCAAGGGAAGTGTGCAGCAGGGATAGTAACTACAGATATTTCCAAGCTCAAGACCCAACTGATATTTTTACTAGAAACACATGGAGCTTCTAAATTACCAGCCCAACTTCAAAAGAGGAACTGTTGTATACTATTTTGATGCCTGACATTTTTCCTACAGGTTGACTACAATTCCTGTTGGCATGGACCGATGTTCTCATGAACAAAACCATGGATATCAAAAATTAATGACCCCATACGAGATCCTTGCCTGGCTTCTTCAGATCTGCTAAACCCCTGCCACAAAGTGGAAGGCAAATGCCACAGAACTTGTTCTAAAAGCCCTGCTATGTCAAGAATCGTTTCAGGAAAACATTACTCTTGTCATAGAAATCCTCAACAGATTATGATTGCTCTTCTAGAGAAGCATTCCTCCTTGTCACTTCCAAGTACAGCAGTTTACCTCCAGGCACTTCCGCCCCCCACCTTTCCAGTGGCACTGGAAGACTGAAATGCCTTAACACCACGCTTAGTACCCCATGCATTGACTGGCTTTACACGAAGACAGGATGGGAAATAAATAATTGCACAACAGGTAAAGGCCAGAATTCCCCAAGAAGTGCCAAACACAACACGGACACAGACAAAAGGAATCCAAGGAATATAATGTATTTGTATTTAAAAAAACCCCCACAATCAAACACCACACACCCCCCCCCCCAAACCTCAAGAAAGCTCTGTATCAAAGGATATTAAAGAAATGAAATTATAACGGATTAGAAAAAGTTGTGGGTTGTTGTTTTCTTTTTAATAGAAAGCTAATTAAAGGAAAGCAAAAAGCAAAAGGTAGAACTTAACAGTCATTCTCCTTTCAAAATGCACAAAGCTAACAGCGCACCCCCTCCCCAAGACTGCTGCTGTGACCAGTTTTATTCAACATCCTTACCTGGTGAAGTTGAATCTTGAAACTTCTGCATGATCCTAAGTTTTTCATGTAGTTAAATGCTGTTACAATTGCACTGATTTTATGTCCAGAAGGACATTGAAATGAACATAGAGGGCAAAAAAATGGTAATGAGCTTCCATTTAGATAAAGTGAGGTTTCTAAAGAAAACTTCTCTAAATGATGCCCATAAAATACTGAACTTGGAACTGGTAGTTACAACTTAGGATCTTGGAGCCACCACTGACAGTTTACTGAAATCACCAGCTCAATGTGCAGTGGTAGCCGCAAGTGGCAACACAATGTTCGACACCATCAGAAGACAATATTGAGAACAAGGTATCACATATTATTTTGCCAGTGTAAGCCCTTTATTCGCCTAATTCTGGAATACTGTGTGCAGTTCTGATCTCCCTGTCTAAGAAAGCCATGGTGAAAAAAGAGAAGGTACAGAAGGGGCAACTAACATCACAAGGACTCACAGACCTTTTGAGAAGAAATTATAAAGACTATGACTCTCCAATTTGGAGAGAAGAAATTAAGATATTGATGGGTAAGGTGAATGCAGAACTATTGCTCACTAAATACTGCAAAACTGGAATCACTCACAGAAACTATTACATCATTCAAAACCAATACAGCAAAAGTTTACTATACAGAAGACAGGAAACCTCTTGAACTTTCTGCCATAGAACACCACAGAGAGAGCATCAGCACATTCAAAAGGAATCAAACTGATGGACTACACATCTACAAAATGATACTGAAAGACAGAGTCAGGGATGCAGCCTTTAACAACCCTTTATACAAGAAGCGTGGATGCTGGCAGAGTACAACTGCACTGGACTGCACAAAGAGACCAGGTCTGCCTGCTTCTTGTAAGCACCGTCTCCTACAGCTGCTGTATGCTCTGATCCATTAAGGCATTACTTATATTCTTTCTGTATTCTCCAGAATACATGGACTTCTTTAAAGAAAGATCTGGCTGGTACTTCAGCAACTGCATTTCAAGGTTTCTGTAGGTTCATGCTGATCTGCTGACTTTTTACAGCCTCTCTGCTTTAAGCCTCTAAGGTCTCTATATTGGGCTATTTCCATGCATCCAAGAGAGACACGTCACCCTGAAGTAAACTTTGCAGGTTTTTGTGGTTTTCCTTCTTTTCCAGTGATCACAGTCTGTCTAGACTCCTACTATAGGCACAGTATTCAACAGTAAATGCTTAAAAGCTGGCAGTTGAAAGATGCTACGCATGCCTGTTTCTCTGGTCTTGGTCTTCTGATCCAAAGGAAAAAAATAGCTAAAATGAGACTTCTCTGCCGCCACTGGTAAGAAAGAATTGATCTTCTATAGTGATTTCACTTACCAAAGAGTAATGACAGCCCAATGTGCAAGTTAACAGATTTTATTCAACAAGTAGAAGCAGCAGGTACCTACTCCACTACAAGAATTCAGAATAGTGGGTTGTCCTTTATTTAAGCCCCACCCAGGTGGAAAATTCAGAGCTCTTAACAGATTGGGCTTCACAAGTGCTGCAGAAACTCAAGAGTGGTAGGATGCCCGGGTAGTCCCACAGGCAATTCCAGGATGTTGAACTAAAGCAACTGTCAGAGAAGCAAGAGTTGCTTCTGCATTCAGCCCCTCCCACAAAGCACTTTCAGAAAGATCAAACGGCAAGGCTGATCCTGAGTTACTGCAATTCTTGCATAGCTTGATGAAGGTCCATTCTTCTTTACAAGAAAGTATATTGATAGATGTATCTCTGCTATGTGCTATCTGGTCCCTTCTGAGTCACAAGTCATGAATGTGTTTCCTGAAATATGAACAAAGCTTCTCATATTCTCTTTTCCATCATCCCAATTCAGGATAAAAGTCAACTGAGCCTTTACCAATCCTTCTTGTCCCTTCCCTTAAATTAAGGGAAATCTTTAAGAAGTTAGCTTCCCCCTTTCCTTACCCAAGAAGCTATAGCTGTTCTCCTAAGGAAGTCCCAAGTCTTTCCCAAGTGTGGCCATCCTCCTGGAGCACAGCGTTATCTCTCAACACCCTTTGCTATTTGAGCTGCCCTGGATGTTTAGAGAAAATTGCAATACTTAGGTAGGCCTGAACTTGGCCACAGTCTTGTTACTCTTACAGGAATTACCATGCTGAAAGTCTGCTAAAACCATGCTAACATACACATGGGATTAAAGCATAATTTGTTATCTTATGGTTTAAGCTGTCAGAACAATTGTACGTTGTGGTATTTTATTTATTTTTTTTACAGTTCTCCTCAAGGGTTTATTCCTGTCATAGTAATTTGCTAGGGACATTTTTCTCCCCCTACTGAAGAAACAAATACTTGAAGACTGACAGAGCTACATTCTTCACAGACAAATCAAATTTCTGTGGCTTTACAAATTATTGTGGCCAACTGCCATAGCTGTCTATGTTTATGCTCTTAGCCAAGCGCAAGGCACTGCAACTCTGCTAAATTCATCATGAAATAAGACCATCATGAACTGTATCGTTTCCTATTTGCTGTAATCTAGAAGTGGACACACAAGTGGTGTAAACTCCACTGGCATATGTCAACACACTAAGTCACAGTATCACGACTGCATGCACAAGTTCCTAGGGTGTTTCCATTTCTTCCACTGGAGAAAAGAGAATTCATTGTCTAGACAGACATGGAAGAACGTTATGGGGAAAGAAAAACAGATTTAGAAAGGGACAGATAAAGTTTGTTGCTTTCCATCCTCTGCCTTTTCAAAACAAAATATTAGACTCACAATTCAAAACCAACTGCACAACTGGCATTCATACATATTTTGGGAGTATTTGGGAAAATGTCGCAACCACGCTTCTCATCTATTGAAACAGTTTTAAACAACTCACTTGAAATTGGATTATTCTCTCCTGGGAAAGGCACAAATACATTCTCTCAGTGTCTTTAAGGTAAAATGCACATTTATGGAGCTGCGATACTGGATCATCTGCATCCAATAACGCTGTTTGTTTATCTACTTTTCGAATTATCTGTGAATGAAAATTGTAGATACATATTTAGGACAATTTCTGTACTTCATTACATTGCAGATTACATATGTACTGTTAGTAAAGGAAGTGAAAGGTCATTACACTCTACACTCAGTACTACAGCTTCAATGTGCTGCATGCATATGTATTTTATCTTTTTTGCTATAAGAGTGGGGAAGAAACTTGAAGCTTCAGCAGAATCTACTTTTGTTCCATTTCCTGGTACAAAAGAGCAGTAGGTCAAGTATTAATAGACTTCTACAGAAGCTTCCACCATTGACAGCATCAACAACACTCTGTGGCAGACTGGTTGCTGAATGAGAACAGTTGAAAATAAGGATTTACTTTAAAGGTATTGAGATGTCCTTAAGTACAGTTTTGCAAACACAACAATCATAGCGTATCTTAACAATAGTCGGTCATTAAATATTACATAAAGACAACTGCAAAGAACAATTGTTGTTACATCTGGCAGTTCAGTGAAAAAAAAAATCTGCTGACTTAATTCAGAGCTGTTACACTAATTTATTTTTAAAAATTAAAAAAGTTATTCCCTTACAGACAGTGGAAATCTGTAGCTTGGAATTTTAACTCAACTTCTAGAAAAAAGTTTAATACTTCATTTATGCAACATCAGCAGAAGCAGCAGCCAAAGTGCTTGAAGATTTCTAAGCCGACAATCAGAAAGCCAACCATGTCCTCTGGGATTTCTAATGATAATAAATGGCATTATTAGCAATATAAGTTTCAAGGTTAACTTGTTTCTTCAAAGGTCTTTGTATTACCAATAAAACGTCTGCAAGTTACCTTTTAATCGTATCACCTTCAATCAATCTTGTAAGGTAGCATGACAAACGTTCCCAATAGCAAACAAAACAGGAACCTTTAACCTAATTTGTTTTAATCTATTTCTACCTACAAATAAGTTTTCTGGAATCATAAGTGATGGCATCTCCATTTGGCAGTAAGAAAATATTAACATGAAGCCCACAAATAAAGTGAGATCCTCTTACTGCATGTCATGTGCACTGAAACAGATCAGAAGTAAGCAGGTCTGGATTTTTCTGTCAAATAATGTGATTTATTTATTTTTTTAAAAAGAAGATCTATTTAAATGATCATGCTTTACCATTTACTCTGAGCAGGCTATTTTCTTTTTTAGCTAAGTTTGATATTGGGAGAGAATTTCTCATTACAGTCCTAGTAAAATAAGTCTGGGGAGGTGAACAAAAACTTGCTTGCAGGGAAGGTTGGTTTTTACATTGGCACACTCTAAAAATTATTTCTAGTTAAAAGTGGAATTAGCAAAGCCTTGTATGAAATTCGTAATGGGCTGAAAAACCACAATTTCACAGATCTCAAGTGAAGCATTGTTTATTATCAGTCACATAAAATTCTAGTTAGGCTGGCATTAAGTGTATAAAACAGGAGGGGAAAAAATAATCTATAATTATCCTTAACTTTATTTATAAAAGCCATTACTGTGTACCCAGTGATAAATTTTTTGTTTCACAAACAAAATTATATATATATATAATCAATTTTGTACCTGTGACAAAGACAAATGCTGAAATTGTCTCTTTCTAAAAGAGTTATTGCAAAGGCACTTCCAATGTTCCATATTTAAAACAGACACTATTAATAAATGCCCAAAATGCTTTTGCAAACTGATATTGGTATAATTATGTAATACTTAGATGTACACAGAAGTGCTTTTAGATTCAAATCCGTAGAGCATTGTTAAAGCTGTGCTGAACTTAACAAACACAACAGTCCTACTGACTGCAAAGACTACTCATCTATTCAATATCAATATTTAAGCATTTTCCTACACTGGGACCTACATTACTGTTTTCAAAATAGACATTTTCTTAAGGACAGCTTGCAGATTAACCTACTTTGTCAGGTTGGAATTCTGAAAAATTCCCTATGCTTAGTTTACAAGCTGTTCTTTGCTTACAGAATTAATCTGCAGATATAAAAATAAGCTTTTACTAAAACGAACGCCATTTTCTATGTAAAACATGTATTACCAAACGTAAACATACAAAGACAAAAACTGTAAGCAATGCAAACTCAACTATGCAATTACACAAAGTAGCCATCTACAAATTAATTACAGCATTGGAGAAATTAAACTGTACCAGTCTTGGGAGTGCCATGCCAGTAACTGAGCATACAAGTTTGACAGTCTGCCCATAATGAATGTAGCCGTCTCTCACTGTGAATTCTTCTCCTTCCGATTCATCATCATCCACTGCGTGAAACAGGAATTTTCACAGTATTTGTTTTAATCACTGTTTTTCTCGACAGGAGGGACATTTAACATCACACTACTACATCAAATATACACTCAGTAACAAAACAAAGCTGTATATGGGCAATTAATATGAAGGAAAAAATGCAGGACTTTTTTTGCGGGGATGTAGGGAGATAGGTGAAAAAAATATATTGCTTCATTTTTACTTACAGAGGTGAATGTAAAATGCTCCCCACTGTTGTGAACTGGCATGGAAATTACCACCTTCTACGTGCAAATATCTGGTGCTAACTGTTTGGGATCGAAGTCTATTAAATAGTGCCACTTTTGTCCCTGACGCAATACATACTGCAAGGAACACACACAGACTTCAGATTATAAAATTACTTCATTATTACATAGAAAAGTAATAAAAAGTCACAAATACAGTAAAATAAACCAATGAATACTGGAAATCGAGAAATAATTCTAAACTATTGGTTAATTTAGAAAATATTTATTTTTTGGTCTGTCACACATATAATCACAAAATTACAAGCGGGATAACATACACAGTGGCTGTTCTCCAAAGGCATGCTACTTCACAGAATTTTGCCACTTAGCCAAACGGGCCAGTGCTTGCCAGCTGAAAGCTCTTTCTGTTCATAGCTCTCCAACAAGTGATTATTTGAGCTGAAGCTTTAGCTTGTCCTTGTGAAGTACTCGGACAACTTTCAGTGATCATTTGAAACATATTTGAAGTATAAAGAAAAATTATTCTTACGTATCACAATCAGTTGAAAGGAAGACAGACATAACTATGTAAAATTGTAACCATGCAACTTGAAATTTTCTCAGATCTGAACTTACTTATGATTCAAGAGAGAGAGAGAAATGCTAAGTCTGCTCCCCTAAAAAAAGAAATCAGCAACTAGCATTTTGCCATCAAAACGGGCGTGTTTCTTCTACTTGGTTCATATTTACTATCGAGGAATGCTCCGTTCATATTCACTGTACATCAAAACTATCTGTCTGAATACAAAGTCAACAGTGCATACTCTGAGCCCACGGGCATGAACTGCACAGCAACAGATTGCCTTTAGCCATGTGGCAAGCTAGCGACCCCGGGATCCACATTCCATAGGTGAATGGGTTCCAGCCCAACACAGATGGAAGAGCCTTTTAAAGCACTAGTGAAGAGAGAGAGAAAAACAAACAAACAAAAAAAGGGTATCTCTTGAGGTGCTCCAGTGGTATGCAGGCAAAAAACTCTGGAGGAAAAGCAAAATTGCTCCCAATTATACATTAGCACCAGAGATATCTTAAGTTGAAAAACACAGTCAGCAAATAAATCTGGGTGAAATATCACCATACAGATTTCTTAACCAATTCCTTAAAAGGAACCAGGCAAAACATATTAAAAATAAAAACAAGAAAATGGCATGAGACACTAAGAATGTGGCTGTGATGTGACAAAGTGCAGTTTTGGATAACATGATGCTACTCATTTAACACAATCTAAAAGCTATCTCTGATACTGATCAAAACATCCTCGACACCAGATCATGGCAGCTTAAGTGATCCAACAGCTTAGAAAGCTGAGGCAGAGCATTCTTTATGCATTTGTCTAAAAGGATTCACTCCTCAGAACAGAATTTTTTTGGTGGACCTTTTATACTTACTAAATAATCAACTGTGACTGCATAAAACTCAGTGTAACCTATCTATATTGGAATGCTTTAAAATACACTGATGTGTACAGTTCTGAAATACATTAGAAAAAAACAGAAATTGAAAATTTCGTTGTATATACTTTGCAGTCAGACCTCAGAATACATAAGAAAAAATTAGTAGGAGGCAAAATTAATTGCTACATAAAGAAAAGA
Organism: Larus michahellis; assembly: GCF_964199755.1. Lineage (NCBI taxonomy): Eukaryota > Metazoa > Chordata > Aves > Charadriiformes > Laridae > Larus > Larus michahellis. The sequence goes on along the minus strand of NC_133900.1, from coordinate 66,037,126 downwards.
ACTGTAAAATACTTACAGTCTGCATTTTTCAGTGACTGTTTCTTTTTAGAAGGTTTGGAGATGACTTTGATCCGTTTACTGAGGAACACACCAATGTCGTCACTATTGCCATAGAACATTTTTACCGATAACATGAAGTGCTTTCTCTTGTCTGAGTCTGATATGTATAATGTTTTGGCAGTGCAATAATTCTGTAGGTGAAAACACACTGTTGTTTCTTCTTTCAAGTCAACTCAGTTCAAGAAACTATGTCTATTTAATTATGAATAAAATAGGAAAACTGATGCAATAGTTCCTAAAACAGACCAGAAAGTGCTTTTTCCATCTCTTCTATATGGATATCTTTTATGACTACTGTTTATCTTTGTGAAGGCTAGCACCTGACTTCAATACTTTAGCTGCTTTCTACAGACCCTTACCAAGGCTGGAAAACAGATAATTGGAGACTACAGCTGTGTCAAAGCCATCTCTGAGTGGTAGTTAAGAGCACTACTGAAAACTATATTGGAATAGAACTATGCAGGCATGTACAGTACGCTGGGCATGCACAAGAGGCTGCCTGTGCAGAAAATGTGTTGAGCCAAATGTCTCAAAGATGAGAGATGACTAGGTTTTAAAACACTAGAAAGTTACTTTCAGCTAAGTGTTTATGCTAGGTGACGATGGGAGCTTAAAAAAAATAAAAATCTCAAAAATACTACTAGCTACTAGGTAGCTATAAAACACTGCTTAATAAAACAACCAGCTAAGATGAACCCTCATGTGCTGCCAGTTCTATTCCAACTGTTTAAGTCATCACAAATATCTTTAAAAAAAAAAAAAACAACCCTCATAGCAATTTATATCACTGTAAAAAAAAATCTACTATATATACTAAGATGCTATTTTAATTGTATTTTTATGCAAAGGGGCTTAAAGACCACTTCTAGCAGCAGATGTTGTTCAGCTATTTCCTTGATGAGATTATCCATTCATGCAAGCCAGGGAGAGGGCCACTGAGATTGGGCCAGAAACCTTACTTCAGTTAACCACTGATGCCTACCAAATAACCTACTGACTCCAAATTAACAACCTACAAATGAAAGGTTAGTCCCCTGCTATGATCCCATGAACCAAATCCACCTATTCGATTGTTCTACATACTTTTGAGGGATTATTTTAAGCCACTTATGTAATATCTGCTACAGTATAACAGAAGTGATCAAAAATAAGCAAGGGTATTCCTTGAGAGATGCACCACGTAGCTATAATATCCTTTGCAGTCATCTGAGTTGTTTATTACAATTCTTCTACCTTTCCTTCCAAGTTCAGCTGCTGCATTTCTTGGTCGCTGTTTCCTATTCCAATGAAGGCGCAAGGTTGTGACTCTTGCTCAGTGCAACCATCCCGTTCCATTTGCTCTTTTTTTTTCTTCCATCCACTGCCCATAAGATACACACATGGAGGAGGACAAAAGAACCTGAAAATGAAAAATGCATTATGATATTACACACAGCTTTCAAGAAAATTCTTGAGACAGAAAAGCTGTTGTGTATGCAAAGCTTTCTCAGCCCATTCACACCTTGCATTTGAATTTATGCGTGCAAGCCCTTCATTTGCCTTGAAGATTTTCTAAAATGCAAACCAAAAAAAGAGAAAAAGCAAGGAATGTCAGCATTAGATGCACTGAGTATCTTTCTAGTTCAACATATGACAGGTAACAGCCTGCATCTCTGTAATACTTTCTACCCTTACAAAGATTCTCAAAGAAAGTGAAAAGGCCTTGCAAGTGATGGCAGCGTTTTGCTTTTGTAGGTGCTTCACATGATGCAGCGATTAATAAACATTGAACAGTTCCACAAACTCATTAAATGGACAACTGCTGAGTACAATTCCTAAACATTTAGCGCTTCAGCATTAGCAAGGAGGGAGTCTATTCCATCCAAGCACAAACCTCTTTTCATCTTTTAAATGGAATAGATGAATTTACATCTTCATTAGTAAAAGATACAATCTAGTCTTTAATAGCACTGACTAAAATCCGTCTAGATGCTACATACAGCACCACGTTCAAAATTGAACACAGCATTAGAATACAATGTATTGGTCTTGAAGTTTCTGCAAAATTGTTAAAACGAAAATCCTAACCACTTTTGGTTTTAGTTTAGCCAACAGCTGCAGTGTTTTTATCATCATTTAGTTAAGATCCAAGTTAATAAAGTCGAGTGAGTACATCCAATTGTGAGGTAGCTAAAGAGGGATGAAGGGAGAGGATAAGCGAAACATTTTTTATTATGTTTATTTCAAATTAGAGAGTAGTGCTTAACTTGGCACTTCTGAAATCCTACCTACCTACCTTATGCAGGTAGGTAGGTAGGATTTTTTTTAACTTTGGCTTGGGACAACTGAATTCATGGAATATTTCTATTAAACACTATATAAGCCTTGATTAGTAGAAATCGCCTTTAGTATGAAAATCAAGTCTAATACACTTCTTATCTCACTCGTTCAATAAAATTACCTTTTTTAACAGATATAAAATGCTTTTCTAAGCAACAGAAGTCTTAAAAGATGAAACCAAAGTCCTGAGTTAATAATCACATAATAATAAAATGTAAATATTAAGATTATGAATAAAAGGAAAGATTTGTAATCACTTCAGTTAGTGCACACAATTAATACATATTATTTGCTACAGAAACAAGCAACTTAAAATTAAGTTTTACTGCAATTCAAAATGTCTCAGTGGTTATGATAACAAGCAAAAATTAACCCCTGCAGGCAAAAAAAAAAATAATCCAACTTTCTATCTTGCCAATAAGTCCACAGTGAAAATTTTTCATTTGATTTTGCTCTTTTTAAAACACAACAAAACTGATGATATACCAATATTAAATATCTATGAACATCTTTCAAAAGTATCATGCTCTGGTTTGAAAAAAAGACAGCCTACAACAGAGAATTTGTAGAAATTAATTTGCCATGTGACAACAAAAGATGTGCATGTTTGAGAAGCCCACTAAATTAATTTGTGAAACTGCTCCTACAGATTGCTTTTTAAAATTAATAATTCCAAACAAATAGAAACAAATGCTATATTTCCGCCATTATGATAATCCATTTCAGCAGAGACTTATAATAATTATTTGCTCCTTTTATTGCCTTCCCATTGTTCTAAAGTATAGAAATTTTGATAAATAGGGAATTATGAATTAACAGAAGGCCGCCTGTAGAAGTAAACTATTCAAAGTTTATTCAAAGTTGCCTGACAAAATGGTGACCTTCTGTGACAGGGTTACAGTGTTGGTGGATAAGGGGAGAGCAACAGACCTCATCTAACTGGGCTCATGCAAAGCACTTGACACTGTCCCACACGACATCCTGGTCTCTAAATTGGAGAGACAAGGATTTGACGGATGGACCACACAGTGGATAAGGGTTGTGGCTGACGGCTCAGTGTCCAAGTGGAAACCAATGATGAGTGGTGTTCCTCAGAGGTTGGTACTGAGATCGGTACTGTTTAACATCTTTGTCGGCAGCATAGACAGTGGGATTGCGTCCACTCTCATGAAGTTTGCCGACAACACCAAGCTGTGTGGTGCGGTCAACACTCTGGAGGGAAGGGATGCCATCCAGAGGGAGCTGGACAGGCTTGAGAGCTGGGCCTATGCAAACCTCACGAAGTTCAACAAAGTCAAGTGCAAGGTTCTGCACCTGGGTCACAGCAATACCAAACACAAATAGAGGCTGCGCAAAGAATGGATTGAGAACAGCCCTGAGGAGGAGGACTTGGGGGTGTTGGTGGACGAGAAGCTCAACATGACCCAGCACTCACGGCCCAGAAGGCCAACCATACCTTGGGCTGCATCAAAAGAAGTGTGGCCAGCAAGTCGAGGGAGGCGATTCTACCCCTCTACTCCACTCATGAGACCCCATCTGGAGTACTGCATCCAGCTTTAGAGTCCCCAGCACAAGAAGGACATGGACTTGTTGGAGTGGGTCCAGAGGAGGGCCATGAAGACGATCAGAGGGCTGGAGCACTTCTCCTATGAAGGCAGGCTGAGGGAGTTGGGGTTGTTCAGCCTGGGGAGCAGAAGGCTCTGAGAAGACCTTATGGCAGCCCTCCGGTATCTGAAGGGGGCCTACGAGAAAGCTGGAGAGGGACTTTTTACAAGGGCAGGTACTGATAGGATGAGGGGTAACAGCTTCAAACTAGAACAAGGCAGATTTGGATTAGATATCAGGAAGAAGTTTTTTATCATGAGGGTGGTGAGACACTGGACCAGGCTGCCCAGAGAAGTTGTGGATGTCCCACCCCTGAAAGTGTTCAAGGCCAGGCTGGATGAGGCTTTGAGCAACCTGATCTAGTAGGAGGTGTCCCTGCCCATGGCAGAGGGGTTGGAACTAGATTATATTTAAGGTCTCTTCCAACCTAAACCATTCTATGATTCTATGATAAGTTTAACTACTAACATTCTTTCATGTGGTTATTGCATCAGTTTTAAATTTGTATTTTATTCTTTGGGGTAACTATGGGTCATATGAAGGCTCTGGAATTTTTTTCTTCCAATTGAAAATGCAGAACACAGAACCAAGGCAACAGGTAGAAACTTGCCAATTTGCAAAGCAGATGTTTCCTGATGGAACTGTGAACTTGAGATTTTACACAATGAACTACTTAAAAAAATAAATTTTAACACTTTCACAGTAGCAGCACAAGAGAATTTTTCCACCAGCCCAGCCATAAATCATAAAGCTGAAACTTATAGTTATCTGACATGAGAAGATCGCCATGAACAGGAGGAGCATGCAGTACTAAATGTTATTGAACAGCACACACTGTGTAGCCCCTTCTTGATTACTAATATGCCTTTTGCTTCTTATCTTTTGCAACCTGTTCCAGCTTTCTTCATGAAGATGCTGAATGATGCATCAGGGGTATATTTAAGAACCTTTCTGTTACGTGCCAATTAAATCCTCCTCTTACTACTACAAATTTTTGATCTCCAAACCAGGAATGCACTTCTTACTTTTCAATTGCATTTATTTCAAACAGCACAGATGACATGACCTAATTTCCCTCAAACACTTCTCTACCCTAAAGGAAAAATGATCTTAAGAGGACTTACATTTGTGAGGGAGACAGTGCAACAACAATGGTCAAGATCATAAAATTCATATTAAAGTACAAGGTGTATATTTACTTTCTACATGACCCATCTAATTTATAGGCCCTATATCATCCCACATCTATACATAAATACCATAATTATTGTTAAAAAAAATCTGTTCTGAGGCTCATCTACTGATTGCTGCAACTTTCAGCATGTTTTAGGAAAAGAGAAATGCAAAACAAAGCAAGAAATAACAGCTTTAGCATTACACTGAAAATTCCTACTGTAGACAATTGTGATAGCATTTAAAAAAATATACATATACACGGATAAGAAAGAGTGACATTTTTATTAGACTGGCAAGAGGTCAAGCAAGGGCAATGACTGTGCCCAAGTACTGTTTAGGAGGCCTACTCTACTTTCCCATCCCAGACAGGGGAAATATGATGGTGGTCCTTGATGAACAATACTTTTCCAATGGGGCTTATGAACTAATTCCAAGGTTAGGAAATGTAATTTTGGGGGGAAGAAACTTCAAGTAACAGATGCATTTATTCAAGAGCTCATCTTTTGGAAACAAAACTCAGATTTCCAGAAAAAGCACACCACATATCTAGTCAGCTTTTGAACTCCCAAACTCAAATGACAATACAAGATCCTTTCAGTCTTAATGGATGTATCCCGCTAATTTTCTTCTCAACAATTATAAGCTATTTCCAATACAGAAATTATACACAGACTAAAAATTAATATCAACCTTTATCAACGTAGCAATGCTTTACAAAAAAAACTCAAACCCCTTGTATTCCAAATAGGTATAACATGATAAACATCACATTTACCTTTCTTCCTCCTGTATTCTTTTGTATTTATCTTACTGGTTAGAACACAAGAAAAAATCCCAAAGTTTTTTCATATCCTTTTTCATTTCAGCTTTATTCTAAACCAAGTCCTTTGAATAACTAGGCCGCTAGATGGCAATGAAGACCTGTAAGAAACAAACTTTAACCCACCGATGAAGAGAAAACAACCCACAACAACTGCAGCGCTCTTTTCCAATTAGAACACAGAGAAAAAGCCTAGAAAACTATGACATTGAACAAAGAAATAAAATTTTGAAGCTGAGACAATTTTAAGTTTGGTTAAAACAACCAAATAGGAAGAAAGAGTCTGGATACTCACAATGTGAATGGGTTTTCTTATGCGTCAGCCTCTTCCTCACCATTCACATACAGACCAGTACAGTCTGGGGGCTTTTTACTTCATATTTACAATCCCAGGAACCCATGTATAGAAGAGATTAACCATAAATTTTCTATCCAATATAGTGTGAGTAAACCATGAGTATTCTCACATTTCTAATTATCACAGAGGATCAAAGAAAATGTCTTTGATATGTATAAAATAACTGCTGGAAACAAGTTCTCTCATTAATGAAACATTCCTGATGTAAATATGAATGTAAATATTTATGTGTGAGACTGGTTTTCAGATAACTATAAAGAGGAAAAGAGAAAAAGAAAATCACCTCCCCAAAACAAGTAAGGTAATTAGGTAAAGTAAGTTCCAGTAATACTGATGGGAAATATGGTAGGACAATATTTGGTGGAACAAATGAAAACACTCTTCCTTCGACCTTTGATTTACAGGGCCTACCTCTCTTTTTTCTTTAACCACAAAACTAAAGTACGACTGAGTAGGAGGCAGAAATTCTTCTGAAGTATTAATCTGACCTATAGTAAAAAGAAAATTATGTTGGAGGGAAAGGCGCTGCTTCTGGTTCTTCTGAGCTTGTTGAGAATTTTCAGTACAAGAAGTAATGGTGGAAAATTATGTAGGATGTAATTTCCTCACTGGATTTATAACATATTCTCTTAATACTTCTTCTGTATGCCACAAGCAGACCAGTAATTCCTTGCTCAATGGGCAGTAAAACAACACAGGACATTCTTCCGTGAGGTAAACACCTAACAACTTGATCTAAAAAACACATGAGATCTGTTACGGATCACCACTGTGAGTCTAACAACCAGGAATGTCTTTCCTAGACAAAACCAATTCCACACTTGTTAGAGCTGTGTGACAAGATCAGTGCTTCCTACTTGCTGACATAAAGCACAGTGACTGAACCAGGGTAACATTTTGGGATACCAGGTCTCTGCAAATACTTCATGTATTTGACATACCTCTACAACACTTTGTTGTGGACTCCTATTTTCTCAGAAGAGGCTCTCTATGACTCTTCTCCTATGCATCTTCCAAGAATTTGTGATCGGTGTAATTAAAATGATGGGCCATTTGAAATGAAGGTAACATTGGGACTGATATTAGCCAGGAAAGGTCAGAGCATCGATCTCCAAAAAGTGCCTTCTTGCACTATAACTTCATGGGCCACTCAAGTGAGGAAAGACCATAGTATCACCAACCTCATGTTAGACTCCAGACTCATTAACTCAGTACAGCAAACAAGCAAACTGTTACTCATCTGTTCTGACAGATCTCTTCCATCAAACTGGAAACTGAACATTTTTCCACAGCAAGAAAACCAAGCTGAGATTTGCCTACAGATGCTCCCCTTTATTCCAAATGACTTGCAGGGAAGAACAAGATAATTTCTAGTGGTTTCTGAGTCTTGACTGCAACAGAAAGTGGAACAGGTTGAGTCTTTGGCACCACCTGGAATATTGTTTTAGATCAGATAATCACTGAGGGAGTGAACAATATTCCTTCAGTCAATTCAGGCCAATCAATACAGAGGAAATATAGTAATTCATGTAGAGAAGCTACCCTAACTGAACTTGCCAGGAAGCAAGGGGTAGAAAGTAAAATAAAATCAGCTCATTTCATTACTACCTAGTTTTGATGCACTCAATACTCTTTTCAAACCACAGGCTTCTGTTCACAAAGGTTTGCTTTTTCAAATCATCCGAGTCATCCCTGTGTTCATCTCACAGAAGTCTTTGGCTTCAGGAGGATTTAGAGGTGTCTACCAGCTGGTTTTCTTTATGTTCAGGGTGACATTAGCAGGGAAGGTTTTCCTTTGTACCTGCTGGTCAATTCTGAGTCAGTCAAGGCAGGAGCTGCGTTTGTTAATTACCCCCATTGTTCTGAGCATGAAACTACTCAGCAGTCTTCCTTCCTTCTTAGGAGCTGAAAGAACTAAAGAATTCAATACAACAAAAAAACAAACGAAAAATCATTAGGTGCTAGGTGCTAAGGATGAAGTAGTGGAGCCATGGGGTAAGCCCTGGAAAAGGCTTATGCTCTCAATAAAAAGAGCATTAATGAGAGGGTAGGCACCCTCAGTTCAGTGAAATATTTGAACAGAAATTACAGGAGCTTCTTCACTAACAGCCGTAAAACAAGATCATTCTCAGCTAGACAATTCTCAGGCAAATCTGTAGTGATTGATAATGTTTAAACTCAAACCAGCATGTAACCCACAAATACCAATATGGTTCACAGTCTTTGATGAACCATGTCTCGGAATCCAAAACACTTCAGTCCTTTAAACTGTTGAATGTTCACACTGTTCAGACTCTGAAGAGAGAAGTCTCAGTGAGCGGTAAATATGGGAAAAACACAAGAAACACAAGCCAAACACCCACACTCATCAGGAATAAACATCACCTGAGTCTCTATCAGCTGACAGCCATCCAACAGAAAACATTCAGCAAAAAGTCTTAAATTCGACTAAAGTCCAGCCCTGAGCTTCTTACCTCCTGGCTTCTTTGTTAAACTAACCAATGTTAACTTTAGTAAGAGAAAGGCTAATAAGAAGAGTCCACTCAAAAAACAAAGCCACCACCTCCTTTCATTACTGTTATTTAGGGACAAGTATCAAGAACACTCTCAAATTAACTCAGAAAGTCTCCATCCACGCGGCAACAACTTGGAATTGTGTTTCTGTGAGGCTTGTTTAAAAACCAGACCACACTGTGTGAGATCTACACCGTCTACAGTGAGTTTTCAACACATTATTTCACCATCTACTAAGCCTCATCAAAACACTGAAAGGTAGTTATTGTGCTAACCTTTTAATTATGCCATGCGAAGTTTATTAATGATAAATATTTCCCATGACCTCACAACAAACAAGGTTTAAAGACTGTAACAAAAAGCAGAAGTTCGTTCTATAGGTACTTGAAATACATGTAAAATTTAAGAAGTAATTCCTTTTGTAACTTGAATTCTTAGTTACAAAGACAGTGCAATTTAACTTATTCTTTACAGATCAAAAATTAAGCAGACTATATCCATGCCATAATCAAGTCCTGTGGAAGACATAAAATTTCTCCATAAAAACAGGGAGGAAATAGGCTTCTGTCTATAAAGCAGATGTATACAAAACTACTCACTTCAAACATGGAATTTAATGTAAAACTGTTGAAAACTTGATTGACCACTTGCATAAAGCAGCTTTAAACCTTTACTAATTTTGCTCAGTCCAGCAATATGAAGAACCAAAGGGCATGTTCTGCTATGAACAAAACAGAAGCAATTAAAAAAAAACCCCACACACAAAAAAAAAAAAGGAAAGGAGAGGAAAGAAAAGATCTAATATATCATTCAGTTTCACTAAGTACCTTAGGGCACACATGGATCTAAGGATTTAATAACTGGCATTTTTTCTTTACACTGATAACAACAGGACATCATTACTGATGCTAGCAGTCTGGGAACTAGCAGAACAGTATCAGAGACAGTCTAAACGGTGCGTTAAAATGTAAAAAAACCCTAAAATATTTCAACTGAAAAATGAAAGCTTAGTATGTATTCCAAACTTGCATTTCATACCCATACCAGAATGACAATCATTTCACCATCACATTATACTAAACACCCAAGCATTTTCATTCCTAGTCGTCTTTTGCAAAGCTCTGAAATTCTCTACACTCGTTTTGACATGCTTCCATTTTTAAAGAGGTGAATCTGAGATACCTTTCATGAAAAAATGCCGTTGTGATGAGACATGCAACCGAACTGCGCCTCACTAATTCCAGTTAGCAATCATTTCAAGCAGTGAGAAAAGAATGACTAGTTTGCTGAACATTAATAGTACTTGGGTAGTATATGTGCCTTTAACAGCATCAACTGAAGTATACACGTATATCCAAGGCAACAGGAATTTACAACAATGTCATGAAATGCACATAGGAGCCTTTAGAAGCTGTTAACAAATACCAATTTGAAGCTTTGCCCTGTATTCTTCAGAACACTTATGTAAGTTTCCCAAACAGTAATGTAACTTTTAATAATCAAAATTACATACTTCATCTTTTTATTTTCTCCCTTCTTTTAATGCAATTTGTTCTCCAAAGTAACGATACACAGGACAGCTTTGCAAAATATTCCTGCTCACAAACTGCTCTGGCCCCAGGAGAACAAACTGACTGAAGTTACAGATACACTGTTTAGAAAGTCACTTTCTTATCTGCAGGCACACCCCTCATTTTTGGGGAGTAATATGCTTAACTCACCCGCAGTGATGAGTTAACTATGAAAGTCTTGAGTGAAATACAATCTGAGAAGATAACGATCAGAGATCCCTATATTGTCACAATAAATCTTTTTGGCTGTCGAGTTTGCTGCAAGGGGTTAAAGTGATCATTTACTGCTTGTAAGGCCTTACATTGCAACCCTTCTGCATTTAAGCGTGCCAGTGAGCAACAGCACTGTACAGTTACATAGCAGATGCACAGCATACTTCTCTGCTGCTGTGCCCTTCCTCCTTCCTCTTTCACTGACTTTTCTTTTGATTCTCATCAAGAATTTCAGAAAGATCTAAAAAAGACTTTAAGTAAACAATTCCCTGGAGCTGCAGAACCTGGACACTGCCCAAAGAAAGGACTTGAGACACTGGCTAACAGAAACGACACACACATTGAAAGGCAAGTACTCAGGCACCGAGCACTGCGGAACAGTTGAAAATACAGTCTGTCTCTCTGATTCACAAACATCAGGAAGTGTGATTTAGACTGGTAGGAACGAACTGAGAACTTTGTAGGCTTAATTGTAACATTCCTGGTTTCTAATGCTTTCATACATAAATACATTAAAATCTCTAATCTCAGAAAATAGTAAAAAACCATAGTGATGTAACAGGACTTACACAACAGTGGCGAAAGAAAGGTTAAAACTTCAAAACCATTAATGTGCCAAATACATGGTCTTTTGTGGTGAACAAATAATAATACAAAGTATCTGAAAACTAACCAAATACTGTGCTATTTATTTTAGTGACATTTAAGGTAGAAAAGTATCATTTATATTTAAAGAAAATTCTATTTCATCATGAGAGGACTAGAAATCTCCACATGAAGGACCATCCTATTTGCTTCTACTAGTCACGCAATAAAAACATCACAGAGAAGACTGGAGGAAATTCATCTTTGCCTGAAAAGTATTCATCCTCCCATCTTCCTGTAGATTCTGTCCCTTCGAAAACTACCTATTATTGTAACTTGTACTATACTGATTTTTACAAGAGACTGTTTATCATAAATATGGCTACGATTGACCTGTCATTCTTTTTAAAGTTACTACAGATCTGATTCAGAAAAGTATCTTACTGAGGCTAGCAATTTCCCTTTAATATTAATTTGAAACTACTCAGGAAAAACACTCCTCTACAAATAGTCACCCTTAATTACCTTGTTTACTCCAGACTTAAAATGGAAGGTTTAAAATTAGACCCATTTTAGTTCAATGGATGAAAAACTTCACCCACAGACAGAGGACCTGTTGGTAGGAACAGGCATCGCTACATTGAATGCCACAGGTCTGCAGCATTTCTTACATAATTAAATGGTTTACAAGAACACATTTTGGTTTATGTTTCTTCAGACTGTAGTACAACGTCAGGAACTCTGCAGTGTACTATGCACCAGACTACATGCTGTAGTTTCCCTAGCTGGAAGCTACAGAGGGAAGCCAGGAAAGAATAGAGACTTACCTTTTTTCATTTCCATATGATTTTTGCGCAACTTTCGCATGGAGTATTAGCACTGTTTGATCACCTCGCTCCTTTAGGTAATTTCGCATTGCTTCCCTAAAAATGAAAAGAGAAAATAAGCTTTGAAAGTTCTTTTGGTTTTGTTTGTAATTATAATAATCCAAAGACAGCTTTAGGACAAAAAAAACCCTAAACACCTGAAATTCAAAAAAGGCAACTATTAACAGGGTCCAGATGAGTTTGTTATGTTTTTTAAGACAATTATACAGCAAAAAGAAGCAACTATCTTGCATGAAGCTATCAGGAGGGGTCTGTTCAAAGCCCAATTTTATAAAGTACCGTGACACAAATATTTGATTAGAACACACTTTATTAATTCAATATTGTCTCCTTAACCAATTTAGCATCTCATGATAATGGCAAATATTTCTGAACTTTTCTTTAAGCTATTAACAAAATCAATGCAATGTTTATATAGGAGTTTTCTTTTGGTTGGGAAGATACTAAGAAAAATTTACATTATTCAGCTTATTATTTCATTTGTTTTCCTGGAGAAAGCCTCTACTTCCTGCATACAATCAGGTAAAAAAAATAAATTAGTTTTTCTATCGTTCATCATCACTAATGACAGATGTCATATAAAAGCTATAATTACCTCAAACACACCAACAGCAATTCCTTGAGAGAAGTAAGAGAACAATACACCCTATCATTCTTCTGTATAATAATCTAACTGTTCATTAAGCAGCATGCCAAATTCAACACCCTAGGGTTTCGCTGTGTCAGAGTGCTGACAGGAGCACTTTTAAGTCCCTGGAGGAGCTTTTGCAGGTTGAATGCCCACCAATGCACTCATCTTCAAGGTCATCAACCAAATTATGAATTTAGCAGGAAGTTATACAAAGACATGAAACCCTACAGAAGAGGGATTTTTGGGGTTTCTTTGTGTGAACTGCACCCAACTGTTGAATTCCCTTTGGACAGATACAGAAAACCAAACATTTGCAGTGAAACATGATGGAAGATAAAAAGCAGTATTTTTTGGCAAGACTCCTTTCCAAAAGAAATCCCTACATAGAGTTTAATAGAGGAAAGCAAGTAGGAGGGGTGGGGGAAAGCTGGACAACAACAATGATCCAGCTTTGCTAATGATGTTTTGCAAATTCTTGCATTTGTCATACCTGCATAAGGCAGTGATCAGTGTGCTAGATTTTCTGCGTAAACAGCAGGATATAAGAGCTGACAAAAGACTTGAATTATTGTTTTAAATTTGGACTAACTCGATCTATTTATATTTGACATTGGTAAAACTGTTTATCCATGAAAGTACAGATGGAAGAACTGTCTCAAAGCACGCAGACTTATTTTATTTACAACCCCTGTTTAAGAATATATTTTAAACCACAAAACATAATTAATTGTGAAATGATTATTATACATTTCATTATGATATACATTAGCTACATTTAAGTGGTTTAAAAACTTTTTATCTGACAATTTGAAATAGTCTATTAAGAGTACTGTTATACTAAATTAAGAACATGTCATACTAAAAACTTTTGACTTGACTACCATTAAAAAAACCCCACTCAAAAACAGCAACCTACACACAAAAATGTTAGGTGTATCTAATGTTTATTTAGCATTGGACAAGGAAGAAATTCTGCCTTTTCTACTGTTCCGTTGCTACTGCGGACTTGCACGATCCAAGCTTCTAGGAGAACTAGGAATGTTCTCCTCCAACCCTTCCCACTGATAAAGAAAACACATAACCATTGCAATTCTTATACGACATTATCCATTATTAAATCTTAAAACTCTCATGAAGGTAGTTAAGTACTATTATAGTTTACGTCTAGAAACAACTAGCACAGTATGAACAAAGTTGTGTTGTTCCACTGGAGCTTGCACGAGGACGAATAGATTTTAGACAAACGGAATTGCCCTTACACAAAAAAGCAGAATAATTTTCCAGTAATTGAACTGGTGTCTTTAAAGGTTTACATTTTTTAATATTACATAAACAAAACATACTCAAAAATTTCTGTGACGATTTTTCTGTTTCAGCCTTTTTCTCTTAAGAGAAAAAAAGTCAGGTTGCTTCTTTCCAGCCTCTATCAGCATAGAAAAGGTTTACAAGCTACTGCTTCGAAGGATGGCTAGCAGTTCCCAGATGCCTACCCTGTACTCAGAAGAAAGAGCACCTGGCACATCTAGTAGCTAAAATCCTGCACATAAAATTTAGAGTCACTGTAGTTAACAGAAAACTTAGTTAAAAGACCTGACACTGAGTAGTCATTGTTCTTTTTAAATCATGGAAGATAAATTCTATCAGTAACTTCAGAGTGATACTAACAGCTATCACTGCTCAAGACAGAAACCAGTTCATTACTTAAAACTTAGTGTATTTAAATACCTGTGAAGACAGGTAAGTCAACAGGAAACACTAATGTTTGTTCAATTACTTTTAAGTCAGTATAGATCAATTTAGATCAATTTTGCATTGAAATGAAGTTTAACAATGACAAAAGCTATACCTGATGCTTATCCAGAAATGCAATGAGACAGATATCTCCTCAACACAAAATGTAAATACTCCCCCAGGCACCCCCCGCATGCTTTACATGAGGCATCATAACGTCATTCAAAACAAAAAGTAGGCCAGAGTGACAATGGGTTTCCATGTCTTTATACACTACTATTACCACTCAAAACTATAAAAAAATCGCACATCTTTTGTACTTCAAAAAACCAGTAGATTTTAAACTCAGTAGCTACCTATAATCAGCATAGTTCATGGCACAGAATAATAAATAATTGCACAGACTGTGCTACAGTAGTTTGAAAAAATGGTGACTACTTAACAGCTTCTAGTACAAATACTGCCCAGGCAGACCAGGAGCAAATCAGGCAGCGTACTCCAGTCACTCCACACACTTTTCAGAATGTATTGACTTGATGGTACTATTTGATGTCATCTCTGACTGTTTAGGTGTCGTCAAAATTGGTTAAGGTCACTCCTTGACAGAACTGTGTTCATTTCGCTCTTACCTGCTGCACGACAGCAGTAAGGTAACAGATGGATTATGGCGGTAAAAAGTGTTATTTTACCCAACCTCACCAGACACTTTTAACCAAAAAAAGAAATCCAGCTCATTCCTGGTGATTTAAAACTAAGCAGATTCACATCCTACCGAATAATCTACAATAACTGATATGTGAAGTCAATATCACTTCTACAAAGGCTTGGGTATCATATTAAAAACAAACTACTCACTGTTCAAAATTTTACTTCTGGCTGCTGATTGTATACAATAATTGAAAAGTTTTGCTATTTAAAAATTCTAGTATTAGCAAGCCACAAATTTTTAACTTAGAAATCCTTCTAAGTATGAAAAGGGTAACTTTAGAAAACCGTTAAAAACAGAATTTCTTTAATGCTTACCTGGTGAGCCGTTTCGGTTGAGGTCGCTCTCCAAATTTCCTGAAAAAATAAGAAGTTGCTAACTTAAAACAAAAGTGTTTAGTCATAATTTTACAGTGAAATACCATCCCAATTTTAGATTTTTAAAAGTATATTGGAATTTTGTGTCTTTTCTTTGAAATTTCCTAGATAGATTACTATTAAAATATCAACCACCTCCTTGCCAAAACTCTTCCCACAATAGCTGAGGCCTTTTTTTATTTGTAACACTAGATAACTTTATTTGCTAAAGTCACATTTACTTTCTCTCCAAATCACTTTTGAAAAGGTTGGATATCACAAGTATGTAAATAACTAGGAGATCTTTGCCATAGCATTGATCAGAAGTGCCAAAAACCCCAGTTATTATCAATATACAGAAATTAACAGACTTATCTCCGATTTGGCACATCATAGTGAATGCTTCCCATCAGGATAATTTCTCAGAAATCTGTTTTTCCTCAGTGACAACTTACAAAAATGATGACAACGTATTTCATACGTGCCAGTACAGAACGATAAGAAAAATCTCTCTCATGGAATGTAACCACACATAATCAAGAAATATCCTGCTATACGCTTAACATTTTTTAGCTATAAAGTGTTTTGAGACAGTCGTATTTCTTTCAGTGCTTTAATACTGTTCTTTGAGAGAGTACACTCTTTACACTAGGTTAAGACTCTCCATAAAAGTCTTTATTTACATAAAGACACTGAATTTACACAGGACAGACATTTTCATTAACAAAAACATCCTCAGATTAAACCAAAATGGTCAGGTAAAACACCTGAAAAAAGGAAGGCTGTACCCAGCCACGTACATCTGCAATGTACATCTGCTCAACCTGGTAAGGAAGTATAAGCACAAGCTAAAATGAGAACTAAGAGGAAAGAGAAAAAAAAAAAAAGAGCAGGCTTAGCTTAACACCTTTCTATCTAAAAATAAACAGAGCATTAGAGACTCTGCTTCTGCTGCCAGTGTTCATAAATATCTCTATGGCTTGCCAAACTCTTTGATAAGTGGCCATATCTTTCCCTTTATGCTTCCTGTATAGTGAAAAAAACCTCTCCTACAACACTGTTGTCCTGGGGAGCCTTCGACAAGAACTTGATCATTAAATGATGTGACAAGAAATTCCCCTGTTCGTGCAGTGGATCTGTCCTGAACTCATATAGCAACTGGTAGTGGAATGATTTCATACATTCCAATTTCTTTTGGGTAATTCTATAAATGTACAAAGTAAAAATCCATAGCTATTGCCATTTCTATCGTTGAGCAGAATAGCACTATCCTGAAAAGACAGTGTCAAGAACATTCAGCAAATTTGAAGTTGGACTTCTAAAGTACTGGTAGTCCACTCTATGTAGATGAATTGAATAAACCAGATAAAGAAAAATTATTTTTTTTCAGTTTAAACAATGAAATTAAAATTTATTTTTCCAACCAGACAGAAGTTACTTTCATGTTTTACTTTGTTGGTGGTGGTATACTGTTCACTTGTTTGGCTTTATTTTAACTTTAAATGAAACAGTGAAGCTAAAATTCTTGCTGCACGATATTTTTTTTATATTTTAAATTTCGAGGTCTATTGGACACATACTTCATTTGTATTTTTCTCTGTGGTATGTATCACTGCATTGTCATATTTGCAATGCAGAAAGGTAACTAGAAAACCCAAACAGCTTTGCAGTTTGGCAGCAGGAAAGTTATATCCCAAAGCCTTTCTGCTTCTACCGCTTATCTTTTCAGGATCTGCCTAGTTTCATCTCCCAAGCATGCCCTGTGCCTCTGATTTTCCCTGGATAACAGTGTGAGTAGGTGTGCATTTCCCCCCCCTCCCCAGTACTATCTATGTAGTTACCGTTCTCCCCTGAAGACCTAGGATCGTTATATCTGGCAGAGGATTCACCATCTGTGACTCACTGACTAGACAACAGATTACCTTTAAGCAATACTCTACAGGCAATCAACATCCCTATAGATTAGCTCCCTGATTTTGAGTAGAACTACAGTCTTTGTTTCAATCCCTCTGCACATTGTAATTCACCACAAAAAAGATTAAGAGGTGCCTATTTTGGAGCAAAGGCGGCATTACGTACCCCACACTTGTACTGTGGCCAAGAGATACAATCCAAGATGAGGACACCAGTACATCAGAAATTGCATTAACACAAAAAAAACTCCCAGACAAAATCTTAGACTCCCCTAAGGCAACATCTATTCATGTAGAACGCTTGAGCACAGCAGATACATTCCCCTTGCATGTATGCTTATTGCTGCCTAAAAAAAGATTTATTAACAAGGCATCTATACAAAACAGTTGCAATTACTTAAAGAAATAAACCCCATCTTTTCCTTTAGTTAAATCCTGAATATACAGCACAGGAAAAAGTACCAAAATCACCATTCTTCAGAGGCAGAGATAAAGCACTGAGTCATTCTGGAGATGCACAGGGTAAACTCTGATCATCTGATGCTCAGCGCAGTACCTTTGTAAATCACATGCCAGCTTTCCCTAGACTCTTCTATCCAAAATAAAGTTAATGATGTCACTGCAATTAACTTCTGAATACATATAAATGCTACCCTTAGCAACATGAACCTTCCAAAGAGATGATGCAAACTGAATTTGGTAGATCTTTTATTATTCTTTCAATACACATTAAAGGGAGAGATAAAATAGGAAATCATTCCATATTCACATTTACTTTAAGTCTACTTTTTTACTGTCTCTAAATTAAATTCAGCTACTTTTTCTTCAATAATATCATCTTGACAGATGACTGATGGTTATCAGTTAATGATGTCAATGAACAGCTCCTGTAGAACCTCCCTTATTCAGAATTAAAAACTCTAAGACCTGACCTATAAACCATTTAGATTAGTCGACATTTTCACAGGGCTAACCATGTTTTAGGAAAAATTAATGTGACTTGCACAAGAATGCTATAAATCAAATCATTTAAATAAGTGACCAATATGTACATGAATAAGGTTGATGGACACTGCATTCTCACACATCCAGTAAAAACCTCACTCTCTCAATAGACATTACCATGTCATTCTGCCACACACCCACAATTCTGAAAACTGTCTGAAGTTCACTGAAAACGTAGTGGAAAAAAAGTCATCTCAAAGTAATAAAAGATACCACAAATAGTTTTCATATGCAATTGGATAAAACTCTTTACCCTTTAGTGGGAGTGAGAGCATGAGAGAAAAGTGACAGAGGCAAAGACCTAAGAGACTAATAAAAGATATGCAAAATGTGAAAAGGAGATTGTTATTTTCTGTTTCTCACAAACACAGTAATTCGGAAATATATCCAATACCTGAAAATTTCATTTTAGAATAACAATTTTTTTCCTTGCTCACTGTTATAACTAAGTTGTGAAACATATTGCTAGGGGATATGTTCTACAAAGACAGGCTGAGAGAGTTGGGGTTGTTCAGCCTGGGGAGCAGAAGGCTCTGAGAAGACCTTATGGCAGCCCTCCGGTATCTGAAGGGGGCCTACGAGAAAGCTGGAGAGGGACTTTTTACAAGGGCATGTACGATAGGATGAGCGGTAATGGCTTCAAACTAGAACAAGGCAGATTTGGATTAGATATCAGGAAGAAGTTTTTCATCATGAGGGTGGTGAGACACTGGACCAGGTTGCCCAGAGAAGCTGTGGCTGCCCCTTTCCTGGGAAGTGTTCAAGGCCAGGCTGGATGGGGCTTTGAGCAGCCTGGTCTAGTGGAAGCTGTCCCTGCCCATGTCGGGATGTTGGAACTAGATTAAAGTCCCTTCCAACCCAAACTGTTCTATGATTCTGTGATGTTGTGGAGGCTGCTAGCACAAATGGATTCAAAAGATTAAACAGAAGTCTGGTACAGAACTCCACTAGCTTCTGCTCAGCATAATGACCTATGTTTTACAACCTTGTTCTCAGGAAAACATAAACCATGTTCTACCAGCTGCAAAGTTACCACAAGAAAAAAAAACAACAGCCTATATTTACCATCTTTCATATTCTTTCCTTAATCATCCATTACTGACAACTAGCAGGCATGGTCCAGTATGTATACTGTTATGAATCTGATATATTCCACAGCAGCAAATGCATCTAGGATGCCAGATTTTCAGTCACATTGCAAAACTCAAGATATACATTGACATGAAGGAGAAAAAAAAGAAAAGGTATCACATGTATTTCATTTAATGCTTCATCTGGTTTACTCTTTCCATATGTTGGCAACTTGACGTAGATACCTGTATTGACAATGCAACCTGAAGTACAAGAAAGAATCGGTAACTACCATGTAGGAGACTAGGAGGCCTTTTAATTTTTCTGATGTTAAGACAGCCCACATGAGAGTGCCAGAAACACATTATCTATGGTTTTGTACCGAATGACAGACACTGTACAAGCTATGATCGCTGTTATTTCACACTTTCGTATTTGATTGGCATGTTGAGAAATGAGCCAGTTCAGACATTTCAAGGTTACCTGTCAGAGATGACAGACTGCAACATTTTTCTTGCGTAGGTTTTCCCCTGTTCTGGAATTTCTTTTTATATTCAGTAATTCTATTCCTCCTCTTTGTTTACGTCTTGAAAGTATGCAGATTGTTGGATAACAAAAATATATAGTAGAGGAAACTAAAAACACATCAGTTCTATTACAACAGTGGTTATTAAACAAGCTGAATATATATAATTTGAAATCCTAATTGTACATTATATATCATTATATCTGAATGCTCACCAAGTTCCTTTCCTGTTTTTGTTATTTTACTACCCAAGACTACACACTGTCTCAGGTATACTGTATTGGAATTCTGGACATACAGCCAAGTTGCCGTTTCAATTCACAAAACTAATTCAGTGCAAACTGTGGTTTATTAGTATTTCCCTAACACACTGCACTGCAAACATGAATGTGAGTATCAGTCACACGATAATCACTTGCTGTTGCAACAAGTTATACTTCTAATAATTCTTTTCCCAGTCCTATATTTTCTCCAGCCACTAGTTTGTATTCTATTATTTCATGTATTTTATTTGTCTTCTGATGTTTTGCATAAATTAATTTCACTTCCATTTTGCACGTTTCTCCCACATCATGTCCCAAACCATTCTTCTTTTCAAGTCCATCCTTTTCATTTAGCAAGTCCCAGTTTGCCATTCAGACTTTTATTCAAACTTCTTTTCCCCATTCACAGAACGGGAAGCGAATTTACTCTTCTTTCTATTGACCCTCAACTAACTATGGAAATGAACAAGTGAACTAACATTAATCTTACAAGAACACTAACTAGTTTTGCTCTAACTTTTTATATTCTTTGATTAGGTAAAAACATGACACAACATACAGGGTTAAGTTTCAAGTGTTTTCAGAAAATAGCAGAATGCCAAATCCTATTTGGAATTCCTAGCTCAGATACAATATGTACTATACTATAGTTTTCTATGGCTGCAGGAATATGAATTTCCACTGTTTCCAGGATGTACAAAGGAGCGAAAACACACAAAACCCCCCCACATCTATCAGTTATTATATGCCTTTACTAAAAGCACCAAACAGTGTTACTTTCTAGAGATAAACTTCCCTGTTTTGGCTAAATTTTTTTTTCAGTAGTTCTATAAGTCAAATCAACTTTGGAAGGAAAAATAAGATTAACCAAGACAGTTTTGCCATTTGCAAGAACAAAATTACTATTTTAAAAAAAGGATAAAAAAAAAAAATCACATGCTGTCCCATCCTCAGCTTTGAAAATCTGTGGTCGCTAAACTGCTCTAGCATCCTCCTGCCTGGAATATGAACTTCAAATTTTTCTGGTATTGGCTTCAGCCAAGAACATCCTTTTTACAGTCCCTGAGAAAGTCCATTCACCTTTATTTATCGAGCCCAGAAGCCTTAAAAAAAAAAATACTTCCACAACATCCAAATAGAGGCAAACTTTAGCAATTTGCCTTAAGAATTCTATCTGCACTTGGCCTACAGACTGACACAATTTTTGGCATCCAGTAGGAATTGCACAGATCTTTCTGTAAATAATGCTCTCCAGAGAGGCAAAAGCAAAAGGGAATTGTCAAATTTGAATACAGTAGAAATAACAGCTGAGCAGAAAGCAAGCATGTTGGAGAGGCCAACACAAGGGGAATACAGGAAGAGTGAGGACTGAGAATGGGAAGACCTGAGTGGCAAACTAAGACTTGCTAGATGAGAAGAATGAGCCCAAGAACATTATGGGAGATGAGGCACCAGAAAAGCCTGTGGTAAGGCAAAACATTCAGATTTAACTCCAGAATATACAAAGACTAGTAAAAATACACTAGAGTTACTGTTTTGTCTGTTGACTTTTTTATGTGACAGAAGTTGTCATGGTGCCTTAAAAATTTCAACATTGAAAATAAAAGCAAAATACTTGCCTTACCTTGAAGAATACAAAAACATATTATAGTAGATATCCATATGTTGAGATCTGAGTTGAGATCTCTTCAGTTTCTCTTTTGACTTGCTCAAGCATGAAGAAATCATGATGGAAGCTGGGGGCTAAGCCTGGTAGGCAGCTAAGCACCACACAGCCGCTTACACCCCCCTGCCATCAGATAGGTGAAAAGAAAAGCACAAGTAAAAAGCAAGAAAACTTGTAGGTTGAGACAAAAATTGTTTAACAAACAAAGAAGTGGAAGAAGAGAGAAACAAAACAAAACAAGCCAATCACTCACCACCTCCCACGGGCAGACTGATGCTCAGCCAGTTCCCAAGCAAAAGCTGAGTAACCTCTCTAAATCCCACTAACCTCCATTTTATTGCCAGCCATGACATTATACAGCATGGAACATCTCTGTGGTTAGTTTGCGTCATCTGCCTGGTTGTGTCCCCTCCCAACGTCTTGTGCACCCCCCAGTCATTGTGGGGGGACAGACACAGGACAGAGTGAGAAACAGAGAAGGCCTTGACACTGTGCAAACACTGTTCAGCAAGAGCTAAAACATTAGTGTGTTATCAACTCTGTTTTGGTCACAAAGAACACAGCACCACATCAGCTGCTATGAAGAAAATTAACTCCATCCCAGCCAGACCCAGTACAACGAGAAAACTGAAGAAAACCGGATGCTTTCTACATGGGAAACAAGTGCCAGATTTTGAAAAGGCACAGAGAGCCTGTTCATTAGAAAAGTTTCACTCCCAAACGTCCAACTGTCAAATCATTTCTCGCTGCACCTACGCACTTGTTGGTGCTTTTGACTGATCTAGCAAGGGCCTAAGATTTCTCCTGAATAGCCAAACCAATTCTTTATTGGTCAAGCTATATGATAGCACATATCACAGTATTTGCTGCAGAACACGTTACACGTTACAGGAACTCTTTAATAAGCTACAAGAGATGACTGTAATACCTCAGAATGGGTTCTGGAAACAATTCCCAGACAAGTACTCAGAAGGCAGCTCCCCTGAAAAGATGTTATCCCATAACTTCAGGGCAATCATTCCAGCTCCTTCTCCTGAAGCACACACCTCTCATCATTGTCAGAAATAAGATATGGCAATCACTAATCCAGGGCAGTATAAGACCCGGAGACTGAGTGGCAAGTCCCACTCTCCTTAAACAAAGCTGTCAAATAAATGGATTTTGAGACAAATAAAGTGTGCTTCGCATAGGCTTACTAGGCAATAGAGATGATTAAGAATACTAAATTAAATAGAGAATAGAGTGACTAAAGAAAGTTTTTACTTCCTCAGAGGAGGTCTGAGGGAAACAATGCTTGAAACAGGAGGAGTCTAATGAAAAGCATCTCGGATTTTTTTTATATAATCTCTAGAGAAGTTTCAGAATACACTATGCAATTCAGAAAAAAAGAACATAAGAAATTCCAACCTCTGCTGTCCAACAATATGAAGTGACAATGAATTTTGGTGAGAGGCTGAAGTTCCAACGTT
Organism: Larus michahellis; assembly: GCF_964199755.1. NCBI lineage: Eukaryota > Metazoa > Chordata > Aves > Charadriiformes > Laridae > Larus > Larus michahellis. Next base: position 66,013,681 of record NC_133900.1, on the reverse strand, counting down.
TCTAATACCTACCAAATAGCTGGTAACCCAAAAGCCATTAAGTGTGACAGGACCGAGGAGGAAGAAATACTGCCATTTCAACTACTAAAGGTATATTGTAGTTAGAAGTGTAGCAAAAGAAACCTCTGTGTTTCGCTTAATCCCAGTTCTAAAAACACAGCCAACTGTCAAATGCAACCTTCTCCTAGACCTCTTATACAGCCATGAAACTTGTGAAAGAATGTGAAGAGTTTGGAGTTGGGCCGTGAGACAAAAGCCTTTTTAAGAAAGAAATTAAAATGAGACGAGTCATTTACAGGTACTTTTTATCATTCTCCCTCAACTTTAAAACAACTGCTACATTTCTGGAAAGCTAGGAAGTCTTTTAAATGTTTGTTCAGCCTTTAGCACAAGATGATCCTTGTAGTAACAGGGCATGTTGCTTCTGCCATAAGAAACAAAAATATTTTTCAAATAATTAATTTCAAGCTGCTATATGATCAGTTATCGCAAACCTATTAAGTGTGGTGACTACAAGCTCACCAGTATGTGAGTTCACTGAGTTCACTTGGCCTACTGAGGTTATCTAAGATCTAGGAAAGGGAAATACTAGGATTTCTAGTTTTAAAGTTTGAGAATTAATATAAAAGTAGTATTTTTCATCTGTTAAGAGAGACATCATCGAAGAAAAACTGTAAGAGATGGATTCAAGTACCGTGCTAAGACTCTGTTTTCTCTTTCTTTTAATCCTCTATCCTCTGCTCATTTCCAGCTTCAATTTGCTTACCACAGACAAATTAGTGAGGAATTGAAGCAGCACTGAGGGAAGTTCATACTCATGGACTTTAAACCATGCTTAAAATTATCAAAGCCAACATATATCCAACTGATACACTGAATAGTTCTCAGGAACTATCCCTTAATCTTCTGTTTGTTAAAAACATTTCATACAGGTTAAGCAGTATACTGCAACCTACATGGTAAGACTCGGCTACTCCACATCAGCCTTGTTTTGTTTTTGCAGATTTCTACATTTAGAGTAACATGTTACATAACAGTAAAATCAAAACAGCAGATGTACATTTTAAAACAGCGGAATTTTCTGTTAATGTAAGCACATTTTCCTGTGCACAGATTTCTGTGAAGACAAGATGCAAAAACTGGAAATACTTCTGTGCGTTCACCTACACAACCACACTCTCTTACAAACATTTCAGAACACAGCTCCCAAGGGAAAAGATCATCTATCACTAGGAAACATTATCCCATCTGGTGGTTTCACAGACACAAAGAGAATTCCTACATATTAAAAAGTGGCCATTTATGATCCGGCATGAGCCGGCATATAAAAAAGACCACAAAATTTCATACAGTGGTTTCTGCTATGACATACGCATTAAATGTAGCTGTTGATTCACATCACTTTTAATATTTGTTTGCTGTTGGAGATAACTGATGCATTTGATTTCTTTAACTGCACCTTATTCCACACTGATATCCTTTGTTTTTACAATGAATCTGAAAATAGGGCAGTGTTACCTTTGCCAATGGTAAAAATGCAGAGCTCAAAAAAGTGATATTCTACATGTTCAACACGATTAAAAAAACAAAAACACCTAAAGGACATAATTCATAATTTCTAAGAGATTAATGCAAAAGACATGGATATATGAATTCAGTATATATTCAGATATATGAATAAACACAAGCAATTAATATTACGTATGCTCAAATAGAACGTTTCACATTTCTTCAAAAGTCCCCCCTCCATGTCCCACATGTATTTTTTCTTTGCCTTCCACTGATCTTTATATTTTCTTGTAACTTAATGCCGTACAGCCTAACATGACCCAGCCTACACTGTGAGTGTCTCTAACTACTGTGGCTTTATCTCCATAGCATCTTAGAGAAAGGAGTTTTTAAATCCTTAAGACTACTCATACCCTAAGCATTTTATGGTCTTCTACCATTTCCTTTCACTTAGCAGAACCACAGAAGCAGTTGCTGTGCTACTTCCTCAATAAAAATAGTTGTAGCCATTATTCAGTTCTAAGAAAGGTGCAGAAGACACTGAAGATTGTGCAGATCCACTACTTTGCAGTGATGCATGTAACATGTAACTTAGGAGTGGTCTGGGTTTTTTTGCTATGAACATACTTAGATTTATGTAATATGACATATGCAACTAAATACACAGATAAATGATGCATTTCAGAGGCTATTCTCTCCATAATATCACATACCTTAGGGACGGAAACTACTGAAAAAATGGCACCTATCTCCCCTGTTGCTCCCTCCAGGTGTAACTGTGTTTGTAAGCATGATCCTCCAGCGCTGATGAAGTCAGCAAAATGACAGTTTCCAGATCATCCATCACACCACCGGCTGGTTCACCATTCAGGATGAACACATGCACTAACAGAGTCACATGCAGTCATCAGCTCACTCTCACTTTCGCCTGCCAGGGGCACTTAGGCCCTCATTCTCATTAGGGTGTCTATAGTAATAAATATTGCTATAAAGACTTTGTCTCAAAGATTAATAGTTGAACTAAAAGCTAACCCATTTTAAAAAATAAATACATTTTTCATATCCACACAAAATGTGCAAAGAGCAAACTCTCAGCCCATCTGGTTTGAAATACTACTGACCCAGTGTACCCTCTTTCCTATCCATCCTACAAAAGGAGGTAAAATTAATTAAAACCTCACCAATCAAGAATGTCTAAGGGACATAAACAATGCTAGCATCTCTCCTGCTCCTAAAGTCCTTTTCTCCCCTGTAAAGAGCGAATGATGGGTGGTCCAACTGCACTGTGGCTCTTTGGAAGTAGAGGGCACAGCAGTCCCTGAAATCACGAAACCAGAAAGTTTTTTTATCAATATACAAAACATTCCCTCTCCTCAATGAAGAGAAAAAAAAAAAAGGACCCACCTGCTCCAGGGTGAATGCCACCAACCATGCACTATCATATCTTTGTACTGCATGATCCTGTACCGCTCCGGCCTACACTTAAAGAATTTAAGTCCTCCAGCACAGGGAACATGTTACGTGTTTGAAACAAGTCTTCTACTGTACAGCTCTACATACACTTTTGGCACTATATCAAATAATACTGACATAAATACAATAGAAAAAGCTATGCTTCATTTAGTCACGCCCTCTCACTGGAAGTCACTGGTTCAATTAGAAACTCCCTCTCCCTTTTCTGACCTGCTTTCATCCTCCCACGTTGCTTTCATTATTGTCCTCTCTCTTTTCCAATCCCCATAAAAAGAAAATCACAGAACCACAACTGCAATTTAAATACAGCTTGCACCGTATCAGTAAATAGGCTCACTTTTAAACAACTTAGAGAAAGTAAACAATTCACTTCTTTATAGTAGTCTACCTACATTTGGAAAAAAACTTCATCCAGTAAATCACTATACTTGTACATGATTCTAAAAATCAAAGGTCTCATTCAAAAAGAACATAATTTTAATACAGACAGAACTCACGACTCTGTCACACTAAGCAAAGCATGAAAGTCAGTGATGACAGCTTATTTAAGAACAAAAAAGTGACTAAAAATACACCTGGAGATATGTTTTCCCTGCTTTTGCTTTTTGCTGTAGGTACTTGCTGAAAGAAGCTACAGTAGCCCAAAGATCTCAAGTACACTAAAGAACTTAGATACTATCAACTTAAAGGATGCCATTAAAATGGTGGAATGGCACAGAATGTGAGAATCATCATCAAAAATTACTCCATTTATTAAGATTCCTTTATATTCACATGCTATTATTTCTTTTTGATTGACTCCCTAATAACGTTGGCTCAAATGTTCAGTGGAAACTGCAGATTCGCACACACTTACCTTAGCAGCTGAAAGAGTTATCAGCTTGAAAAATCAGCATGCCAACAGAATCTCAGTCCCTAAAACACAATATAATTTGGCTCAGCTATTGTAACCGCATAGGGAATGTGCAATATAAGGCTCATTAGTTTTATCTTCATCCACTCAAAGCAAAAAAGAGCGACTGTTAGGAAAAAGGAAAACAACTGCAACTGCACATAGTTCACAAAATTAGCCACTAAAATAATGGTAAACTGCTAATACATAAAAAGTCTGAAGCATGCTTCCACATGTAACGTCCCACATTCACCGCTTTCAGTGACAACTACTTTGCTCAGTGTACACTTATTAGGATTCTTCTTGTCCATCTAGCACAGTAAATTTTCCCCTGGATCTCACCTTGCACATCACCCATGAAAAGATATTTCACGAGTGACCTTGACTCTTATTTCCTAAGAAAGTGATTCTATGTCCCCTACTAAACCATAATTTAAACACCAGCAAACCTTTAAAAAACACGCAGCTACCTTTTAAGAAATTAGATTTCTAAATATGGTAAGAACAGAGGTATTAAGTAACAAAACAGTGCTTTTTACAGTTACCATCTGCTCATAATTGCAAGTAAGATTTAGTCTGAAGAAGGATTTATTTTTTTTTTTAGATACAAGAGGAATCAACTTCAATAAACCTACTGATTGTTACCGTTGTTGCCTGATTACTTGACAAAGGTCACAAATTAGACACAACATGAGACTTTATAGACCACTTTCCTGGCAATACAGGAACCCTCCGCTACACTATAGTACCTGAGGATTTGCTCAACCTCAACCTTGCTTTCAACAATTGAATGTCTGCAGCATTCAGAGAACAGCTTCTCCTCTTTAAATATACTTTCCCATCCTTAACTGGAAGATAAGTATTCATCTTCTGTGCAGAAAGCAACTTTAAAAAAAATAAAAAAGAAGCACAAAACCTTAAAGCTCATGGTTTTCTTTGAATTGCCACCGTTCGCTGTAATGCCAAAAATACATAATAGAAGCAGAAATTGTGAATGATATTGCAAGGAAGTGGTAAAGAACCATACTGAACTTGCAAAGGAGGAAGATTCTCAAAAAGCTAGCCTAACCTCACTAACCATAAAGGCAAATATGTATTTCTTTTGAACACCTCTTGAAAAGATAACAGGTTCTTGAAAGGGACAGTCATTGGTCAGCTCAAAATTTCTAACCGCTGCTCTGTGAAAGTAATAGTTGAAACACTCTTCCATGTGCTTTTCCTTACTCTATACCCACATAAACCAAGGACCTTCATTACTACAGTGGCTGCTTCCTATCATCAGGAAAACAAGTAGAACGTACTAATCTGTCTCTAAGGGGCTTACTGTCCTGCTCCAAGCTCCTCAATCAGCTTCCCCTGTGCCACCTGCAGAGCTCAGACCCTCAGTGGGAGCCAACTCAGCCCATCAATCTGTCACACCACTAACACCCTGGGAAGCAGAAGACAGAGGCAGACCAGTGGTTTGGGCTGCAGAAAGCTGTTCAGTCACCTCAGCAAATTCAACCTTAACAGAAGCCAAAAAAAGATTACACAGAAGGAGCAGCTAAGCTTGTTTTCTCTTGCATTCTACCAAGCCTGTAACTCTCATGGGAAAGAACTATACGTAAGAAAAGGAAACACAGAAGAATTCTGTAAGGAAAATGACTTGCAAAAAACAAGTCTTAAGCATAATTAAGAGATCGTAGCAGCAGACTCACGTTCTTAGTCAAAGTTTAGCTTAGGATAGTTATAAGACTCTCACCCCAAACGCAGTTAGAACTTAATGCAAAATGACAGCTAAATATACTAACTTCTCTAAGGTTTAAGCAGACCAACCCTGGCAAGTCTTGCTGTGACAGTTTAAGTCACCACTGTCTCAAATGCCTCTCCCACCTCTCTGCTAGGTCAGGGTAAGCAAACGTGTCTGTGTCCCAGCTGCTCCAGTTCACAGTTGGACTGTGGCTTCCCAGGCAGCTGAGCTGATTTGTCACCACCAAACACAGGTCCCGCCTGCCAGTTTCCTGGCTGTACGCTGACCTACCCTTACACACCATACTCCAGCACTTGTCAGACCTTTCCACAGATTCACTCAAATCAGTAACCCAGAACAAAAACTATCTTCTGGGGGAGGAGGGATGAAAGGAAGGAAGAAAAGTGAATTTTATTGATTCAGTCACGAACCCAGTGAGCGCCAGCCACACTGCAATGCAATTGACAGTAACACTCCGAGGACAATGCGACCTCCCACTTTGGCAGCAGCACACTATCAGAAATCTGGTGCATCCACAGCTTCAGTTTAGACCTACTTAATTGTATTTTAAATAATGCAATAAAAAAAAAAAACACAATTCATACATTCCCTTTACTGATCTTGTTTTAGGAACTGTAAGCTCTGACAGTGATAGTAAATACAGTGTTTAGCCCACCAAAGTGAAGTTTCAAGAGCCATTTTTAAAAATCTTTACTGTATCTTTTGTACTTCTAAAAAACATCTTGGGAAATGGGGACGATTCCCTGTCCTCTCCTTCCTCCAGCAACTCAATCAGTTGAGTCACCTTTTTATATTTTAGAATATTTTTTTTAACACAGTATTATTACAGTGTGTACCCTCTCCTTTCATTCACCTTCTTCCTCCAGCTCTCATACTGCTGTAATACTTCAAATGCAAAACGGAAGCGGCTCCTTATATTCATTAAAAGGAGATTGCTGGAGTTATATATAAACTTACTTCTATGCAACTGTGCTTCATCCACTGATTCTAGACTTATAAAACAACTCACAAATGATACCAGTGTGTAAGAAGAGAGCAGGTTATCAGCTCATAAGCAGTTTCCATGCAAACAGTAATTTCAAAATTGGCATATAAAATTCATCTCTTCAATAGATTAAAATGATGACACAAAACCTGTGAATACATATACTTTTTAACAAAGCCTTATTTGGCACCAACCTGTTTTACAAAATTATAGGTTTTCCTAGATTTCAGATGTTTTCCTATTGCATCACCCAGGAATTATGTGGTTACACTAACATTAACTGGGTGCAGTTGCAAAATGAGCTGTCAGTATCCTAGAATTAATCAATCTCAAGCATATTGTTTCGTAATTAAGCTTATGAATGCATCATCCCACGAATATGAAAACAACAGCAATAAACACACATCCCAGAAAAGAGGGAGAATTAGAAGGCTCTTTTTCAACTTTCTAGGACTGCTACATCATTTGGAGGCCATTCTTCATCGTCAGTCCTTTTCCCTGTGGTTGTGCTAATGGTCTCCAACTGGGGAGCATTTTATATAAGCAAACTATTCTTAAACCTTTAAAGTCACCTAACTACACCTGTGTTTTAATAAAAACATAAATTTTAAAAGATTCAAAAGCTTTGGATATTTTGTTGTTGTTGAATTGATTCATAGGTAAATTATTTCTATGTTTCCATGAGATTAATTTATGCTACAGCTCCTGCAATAATTAATTTCCCACTTGGGAAAGACATAGAAATTCAGATTGCCATTTAACTAATACTTGACTATTGAAAGAGAAAGAAGAAAATAGGGTATGTATAACAAGTTTATTTCTGTTTAAATGATATAAGCTAGAAGTTCCTTTCAATTAGTGTTATTTTTAATTGCGAAATGCAAGTATCTAGAGACAAATTGCTAGAGAAATATAATCTCCATGATGCCCATAGTCAAATACTATAATACTTTTAATAACTGTTGTGGTAAATGGGTCAATGATCCCTGAACAAGATAATCAAATGGACACTCCAAAAATACACTTTTACTCCTCCTTATCACAGTACATTTACAACAACCATATGAGAAGATTAGATTACACATCTGGGATGTCAGCAGACTAACACCTTATCATCCTGTCTTCTGGCATTATAATATTACAGCTCCCTTACATAGTTACACATGCTCCTATTGTGCCCAAATAGCTTTTATGGGGCATTTTTCATAAGAAAAACATCTGCAGAGCACAAATGCAAAGCAGTTATTATTGTCCATTTTTTTAAATGGAAATTGTGTGAATCATACTTAATTCAAGCAGGCTTGCTTTTCAGGTTTGTCAAGTTTAAACTCCACACAGATGCAAATTACTGGTAAAACTTCTCCCTGCATCTTAATGAGGTACACTATAAACTATGAAGCCAACTTGAAAACAAGAACGTTTCTGAGACAAATTTCACTTGACCTAGGTATTGTAAGCTTTTAAGGAACTGGTATTTCAAATTAAAGTTTTACCCAACAGCACTTAACTTCTGCATGATCTTGAACCTGTGACTGCTACACTAGTTTCCCAGAATAATGCCTGTGCTGGCACAAATTTTTGTGTAAGGATTTTACCGCATGATAAGCGTGCCTAAGCAGTCCTGTGAAGACTCCCAACTGCTGAGCTCTGAACCCAACCTCTTTTCAAAACATTGTCTCATCCTTTCAAGTATATTCAGGCCAGAAGGGAAAGTAAATTGTCAAAACTGTTTTGAAGTACTAAACAACCAAATTTAAGAAGTCATTTCAGCTAGCAGCTACCACCGTCTCAATTGTATCTTGACCAGTTTAAAAACGATTGCCAACACAGAACTGCCAAGTGTGTGGCATGTGGAACATGCTAATCAATAGGGAGATTTCCTTCCCACAATTCCTGCCTACTGCTGCTTCAAACAGGGCAGGCTGAGCTCTCCAAGAAAAATGGGAAAGTCACAGACAAATGCAATCATTAAGGTTCAGCAATGAGACAGATAAGCTGAACTCCTAAATTAAAACATGCAAATGCCTGTGCACCCAAGATAAATGAACAAAAAAAGTCTCATCCTAAAGAAAATCACAGGATGAGCTATACTAGAAGTTGCAGCTTATAACTCGGCATTTTAAGAGATGGTATCTTTTCTTCCAAGACATTAATGCATTCTGGAAAATATGGACATGACAATGAGCAGACTTAGTATTCTACTAACAGCTAATACTCCTTCATTACTTTAGTCTCCCAGTTTACTAAAAAATGAAGCTTATGCTACAAAACTGATTAGCCCTCCTTCCAATAACTTTGGAACCCATAAATCAGTTCTAAATACGTTTAAAAAGAAGAAAAGAGTTTTTAAAGACAATTAAGTTACTACGAATTTTATGAAAACTGGAGGCTGGATAGACATTTCCAAAATACCAATATCACTGAAGGAGACAAGAAGAACTTGGAAATTACATATGCAAAATGCAGTCTAAACAAATGAAGAATGCCAATTCTGAAGTGCTTAAATTATCTTATATGGTTATGGGAAAGTTTAAATACTGTCAAAACAGCATTCATGCATATAGAATACAATACCAGCATTTCGTCTTAGAAATATTTTCAATTTGTTATCTACATACATGCTATCCACCCAGGCTTACAAATACAGAAACCAACTGTTTGCTTTACAGTCAGATTGTAAGCAGAGGGTCTCCAGAATTTCTAATGACAATAATAAAATTATTAAATGCAACGTAACTGTTGAGTTACGCACAATTTTACGGCCCCTGCCTTAAGTGGATTTTTAAACAAAAAAACAGATGAGTTGCATACTCAATTTATTTATGACTATAAACCTCTTGGAACAGGTATGAAGTTATGTTTACTAGCCTGAAGAAAGCCTAATAAAACATTCTGGCAATTTAAAGATAAACACCAGAAAATGATTTCACTGTGTAACTTAATTTTTTTTTTATCTTTTTTTTTTCATTCCCCCAGTGGTTCACAGGTTGTTGTAATAATTTTGTGTGCCAAGCTACCTACTATATTAGCTATGATGGTGTCTAGCTCTTTAAATAGATGGTATCACTACGGGGACAGAGGAAGAACTGCTGGACTGTTTCTATGACAAGAAGGGTAGTGGGAGAAGTGAAATGTGAGCAGCAGGTTTGGAAGCCTGAGGTATTTTTTCACTTCTGTTTTGTATTTTTTCCATATACACAGGAAACTCCCTTAGGGGGGGAGAAAGACCAACTTCCCTACAGCTAAATACAAGAACGTGTAAAACAGAAAAGCCATTCAATGTTTCCATACCTTAACAAAAAAAATTAAATATATATATATAAAAAAATCTAACGAATCAGACAAAAACTTCAACACTGAAATAGTGAAATTTAATTTTTCCACCTCCAAAATTTCTTCAGACAGCAAAGTCTTTGCAGTAGCAGGAAATCCAAAAGATTAGGATGCCTCTCCACACACATATACATACATCATCATCTGCCTTCGTATGTAGAGAGTTCACTCTCTTCCCCAACCCCAGACTACTGTCCATCCATTCCCCTCCACTCCCTTCTGCTGCTGCAAAGCACGTGAGGCAACGATGAGGAAAATGGGCAGAGCTGACACAGTCCACCCAGCAGTGCAGGGCCTTCTGCTCCCACTGCCAGTGGATGCAGGGGTTATTCCTCTTCAGGTCTAGGCTCCAGCAATCCATTTGTCCACCTCCAACAGCAGGATTAATGGACAGCTGAAGAAGAGTAAGAACCAGACAAGCCTAAATGGTACTTCCCCTGAACATTCTCCTGTCTATGACTATTTTCAATTCAGGGGATTTCTGAGATCAATGTTGATGCCATGAATAAACACAGCTTTCATTAATAATTGGACCTCACATGGTCCAAGCATACTGTAGATAGTAAAGGACACATACTATGTGCTTTAGAGACCGGGGTGGGGGGAGGGGGGGGGGGGCGCAGAGAAGAGACCAAGGTAGAGTTCTGCCATAGAACAAGGCTACGCTAGATATGCAAGGGAATCCCAAGGCAACTTGGCATCATCAGTATGATCAGCCTCGAACGGCCACCCCACCCCAGAACTAAAATTCAGTTTTAACACGTCAGCAAAGCCAGTTTCATATTGGAGTGACACTTGAAAAGCCTGCAAATCACACTGCTCAGAAGCCGCAGACGCTCACTGTTGACCTGAGCACTGTGACAGAATGCCACAGCCGTTGGAAGGTACACACCGAAAGCCAGCCATCAACTGCGGTATGGTAATACAAATGCTTACTAATAAAATTAACTACAAACAGTAAGGGAAAGCGTAATGAATCTCTACTAGTCATGTATTTAGTTTTCCCAAAGTTAATTTAAATAAGAAAACAGAGCGCTTTATTTCAAAAAAAAAAAAAAAAAAAAAGAAGTTGCAGATCCAGATGAGTTTTTTGAGGGGGTTTGTGGGGTTATTTTGGGTTTGTTTTGTTTGGTTTATTCAAGGTTTGTTCCCCTCCCCCAGGAAAGGATTTTCCAGTTTCCCCAGAGATTGGCAACTACAAAGCAGAGTGTCCTTTCAGAAATATATCTTCATTAACTACACAAACAATGTCACGACAGGCACCCAACAGCTGCTCAACTATGCTACTTTTAATAGTTACAAGACCTGGTCAACCATGCCAGCATACCTTGGGACTAACCTAAAGTACACTAACCATCAGGGTACCACTCTTCACAATACAAAAGGAATATAGAGAGGTCCCGAGACCTCCAGTTATCCTGACTGGTTTTCTAATGAAACCCACCACAGTCCATGCTTTCAGGTATACTAGAGCCCCTGTTAAACAGGGGCTGTTAAACTCCCTGAACCTGCATGGCACCCAGCAGATAAAGTTTGCAACCAGTATGAGTTATAGGTGAATAGAGGCTACTTACAGGAATGACACCGTGTCAAGACCTAGGGCACTTTAGACTCGAAGCCCTCAAGAAGATGTCTCTAACAGCTACCATTAATTGTCGACACTGTCGAAAACTGACAGAATAAGGAATCAAGAAGATTGAGACAAAGGCAAAAGCAAGTGCACAATGCAATAAACGGCCTCAGGCAGAAGAAAATGTAGTGGATTCCATTACAGATTATTTGGCAAAGGAGAAGCTGATAAATGACTCAACTCTTAGGAGAACAGCATGAAGTTACTTTTGGCTTCCAAACCAGAAATTAAGAAAGCAGCTGAAAAAAGGAAGAGGCCACAGACAGAAGGAGCAATGAAGATCTGGGACAAAGCTTAAGTGTTTGCTTCCTGTTTCTCCAACTATGGTCCAGTGTTGCAAGACTGAATGCTGTGTTTCCTTTTACCAAAGGAGAAAGGTTGCCCATATCAAGCCTCACTGGCTGGAACTATTATTTCATCCTGATATACAAAGGACATGCCAATTTGACTTTTTAAATTCTGCTGCAAAATGAAGGGGGAAGGAGTTCTTTAGCCAAAGGGCTACATGAGCTGCTTAATCACTGAGAGTAAACTGAGGTTCACTGTTGAAAGAGAAAGTGCACGCATCAGTGCTACACATCTACTTCAGGAATGTCTTGATGTTAACCTTTCAAATACAGATTTTATTTTTTTTTGTGATGCAACAATAGCAGTCAAGTTCATGACAAGTGTACCACAAAACCTCCAAACTACTAGAGATTCATTCTCTGATGAGAACAACAAATGTAGGAGAGAACTATTTCAATCAAATTGGTCGTTTTTAGCCTATATTAAAACACCTCAGTATGAATACTTTCTCTAAAGTTCTGAAAAGGTATAAAGGAAAGCAAATCTAATGTTTGTACTCAAACACTGAACCATGCAAAAAGAAAAGTTACAATTTTATGCAGAAAGCTATACATGCTCTTTTAACCCATCTTACATTAGGAGAAACTTTCTGTGTAGTAAATATTAATTCAAGTTGTATTACAAAGCTGTATAACAAACAACCTGAAGTTTATCTGTATACACACATCCCTTTTTAGTCAATGCTTATTTACAGAATTTAGCTTCCAAAACCTGGTCTCAGCTTTCCTTTGTTTGCTTCCATCACTTCAAAAACAATCCTTTCTCCCAGTTCTGTTGCTTTAGAAATGAACCATGTTAGTAAGAACAAAGTGTCCTTTTTCTTCACAGCTCTCAATATACTCCCTATAAAGCCACTAGCAACAGATTGCAGCCTCTGAATTCATTTGAAGTTCTATTTTATCCGTCCTTCTTGGAGTAGCAAAAGGATAACCAAATAGTAATGGCTTCCCATACACTTCTAAGGTGATGAAGAGGACTGAAACATGGCAAAAGAGACAAGGGTAGTTAAAGGAAATAATGAAACTCCTCCAAAATAAAGTGATCCTCCACTATGTCTTCCTACCCCTCACAAAATACATTTCCTGCCTTCACAATATTAACACTTGGGATCTTTCTTTGGCTTTCCCCATATAACAATTTTCTTCTTCTCTCTGTATCAATGTTTTGTCTTCTATTACACAAGATATCTGGGGTTCCTGAATTCTTTAGATGCTATTTTCTCTCCAGTCCTCATCAGTTCTTTAGCTGGGAGACAGCAGCACACCAGTGCTCATTAGACACCCCCTCTCACAATCAAAGACACCTGTATGGCCAAAGTCCAAGTTCCAAAAAGCAAGGAATAGGGTTTGGACTTGACTTAAAACATACAGTTGTTAGAATATCACATGGGTTGAGTAGTAACCGTGACTTCCCCATTCTGTAGATAATGGTGGTGATAAAGCACACCATAAGCCTTACAGGGCTGGTAACAGCAAAAATTGGAGGGAAAAAAAGGAACATGAGAGATCCACAGTAAGGAGCAACACTGTTGGGAAGTAGTCTGGAAGTACTGTTCTGGACCAAGGTAAGTGAACACAGACTGCCCAGGAACAAAGAGAACAGGGCTTACACAGAAACTTCACAGAAAAAAAAGGAGAGAGAAAGTATTCTGGTGTACTGCTCCTTAAAAAAACCCAACCAAACAAACAACAAAAACCCCCAGATGTAGGAGCAAAGCTAACTGAGGGCTGGTCACAAAATTCAGGAGAGAACAAGATTGGAAGAAACTAAGAAAAATTTAAAAACCCAACATTAATTCAATATGCTGTATATAACACAAGAGGAAGCTGAATTGACCAGATATAAATTGGAATCAGAGCAAAGGAATGTCAAGCAGTGGCTATACGCATTTTTCAACTAATGTCAAAATGAAAAGGAGAACAGTATTAGTTAGGAAAGCAATTTGGACACTGGCAGAATAGCATCTTCAATCTTAAAAAAAAGTAATATCATTACTGAAGGAAATTGCCTAAAACCAGGACATTAAGTAGGAGAATACTGAATACAACAGAGAAAGTATCAAAACTGCCACCAGTAAAATCTACGTTAAGAAAGCACCTTAAAACAACAATATCCACACTTTGATTCCTATGCACCAGAAGCACAGAGGAAAACTTCCAGTAAGTGAAGAAGTCTCTTATCTCTACAGATGTAATACTCATCACTGCTTAATAACTTCTGGCAAACAGAGGTCTGTTGCTTTTTGGGTTTCTTAGGAACTGTTCTAACAGAAAAAGATAAAATTTCAAATTTGAACTGATGCAACACGACTTTCATGACTACGCAAACTGACAAGTCTAACCAGTCTACTGCTAACTTGAAGTGTCATACAGCAATAAGGTGAAACAGTTGAGTCAGTTCATGTTTTCCAAATGCTTACTAAGTATCAAACAATATAAAAAGAAAAATAAAATTAAGATTTTTGTCCAGAAAAACCATCTGCATGAAACACTGGAAAACCCACAGATACGTGCAGAGAGTTCTTGCTTATATATTTTATTTCCATATGGAAATTCAGCCTTGATTCAGGGAACACTCAGACAAGGACCAGCTTCAAACTCTGCCTTGACAGGTATCTTCAGCATATCTTCTGAGGTCACCTTTTATTTACTTCAGTCTCAAAAGCTACATGTAGATGCAGAAGCTAGCCAAAAAGAAGAACAATTATCCTTACAGCTCAAGGGATCTAATAAAAAGAGTTGTCCTAATACTTTGTAGTAGTCTTTAACACTTGCAAATGACTGCAAGAGTCTGGTCCCCCTTCCCTTTGCTACCATTTGAAGCATGATTTACCATTTCAATAAGCTAATTGTGAGTAAAACTTCTCAATAAGACCTTTTTTAAACATTGTTTCATAATGACTCCTTTGTTTTGCCTGTTAACTATTGTGAAATACAGGTATTCTGCCCATTGCAAATAAAAATGCCAAAAGTTCTGACGTTTGTTTTAGCATAGTTCTAATGTTTGTTTTAACACAGTTCTTAGTATTTTGAGAGTGATGCTATCCAAACGTAAGCACTGCAAACACAAATATATTTACTGTATTATCAAAACTGAACACGAACCTGGCCAATGTCTGTATTATTAATTAAAATAGATATTAGAATAAGTTTTTCTGCCTTAACTTTCCTGTTTCACATGACCTTCATGGTAAATAATACTTCAGATCTAGAGAACTCCCTATTTTCCATCTCTACATAATATATTCTTCTATCACTCTTGCCAACAAACTAATAGGGACGTTCACCTCCACAATCAGCAGCAAAACAACTAATAATGGAAGCCACTCTTGTAAATTTAGTACTAAAATGAAGATTTCTCAAACTTTTACATTGTGATTAGGATTCAAAGTTAGTATCATTTGTGCTGACTGAAAGACTTTGTCACAATGCACCAAGCACGCTAGAACCCTCTTCCAAAGAGGAAGCCTGATCCCAAATACTTATTTTGATTAACTGCTCTGCATAGCTTATTAATGAGAGATTTGTAATGCACATGTAAACAAAACAAAACCAACATCAACGAGGCAATACTAAAAAAAAAAATAAAAAATTGGAATGCAAAAGGAAAAGAAAAAAGCCTAAACCAAAAACAACACCCCAGGACTCAGTGCTGGCAAAGAAGTGCTGAACAGCAGAAGAAAAAAAATTTGGCCAGAAAAATACTTGGACAGAAGAGACATGTCCAAAATAGTTTTGCTATATCCCCCTCACTTCTGGAAGATATTACGTTATTAAAGATTTTACTAGTCATCACTGTATATGCACTACAAAACTAAGAGAGCATGAAAAGAAACACACATGCAGAGTAACACCAGTCTTTCAATAAAGCTTTTTCTTTTCTGAATTCTTACACCCACTACCAAAGCCAGAATTGGATAGCTGATTTGGAAAGTGGTAAAATATTTTGAATTTTAAAAATAAATACCTAATCTGAATTTCTTCAGTAGAATAAAGACACGGCTACAGCACACTGCAGTGCCACTTCATTTTCCCGCATGACACATTTATCCACTGGTCTTGCCCTATCCATTGCTTTATGTCTCAATTATGTAAGAGTAGCATCTCTCTAGTGTCTCTTCTAATATCCCTCACTATTACCAAAACACATTAATTATAAATACAGTCACTGTTCATCTTCCTTACCATACCTTTCTGTTATGCAGATTAAGAACATAAGAAAGTCTGCTATCTCTTGCCCATCTTTCACTTTTAACACAGTCACAGCAGGGAGAGAAGACATGATGCCACCTGTCAAAACCCAGCAAACTCTGAACAGCCCATAACCACAAAGAGCAACGAGAACCGAATCAGGAGACAGTAATTCTATTTCCCCCTCTCCACAGACTCTGCATTTGACCTTGGCAAGTCACTGTTTTTTTGTGCTTGTTTTTTCATGTTCAGGACATGAAGGGCTTTTACGCAGATGGCTGGAACAACAACAACAACAAAATAACTGAGTAAGTTTAATTATTATTTATTCTATTATGCCAGGCCTTAGAACTCTTCCGCAATGGCATAAATTCAGAGGGAGCACAAGCACCTCTGATTCTCTAGACCTTCATTTTGAAGTTCTCTTTACGTAAGAGCATTGGTGAAAGCAGTAACCCGTTATCAGAGACCCCCCCACACTGTATCAAAAACTGATAAAAGCTTAGTTTCACAAGTTCTTCTGCTAAGCAAACAAGTTTAACTTTATTTTCTACACTGGCCGTTCCTAATCTACAGCTTGCAAAAGAAACACCGTCTGCAAGATTCTCTGCCACTGCTCCCAGACAAAATTACAGAGTTAAAATAAGAGCTGCCAGGAAAAGAAAAGTAAGATATTGCCTAGAGAGTATTTTTTACTCTGTGCCATTCTATGGTCCAGCAAAAATTAGGGACCAGTATTTTACACAATTCAATTCTTTCTCTCAGGCTTAGAAAATCGTGAATTTCATGGCTGCCTGATCAAATTTCATTCTGATACCAAGTTTCCTGGTAATCTCCCAAAGCACCACACGCTGGAAATACGCCACAACTATAGCTTTGAAAAAAAAAAAAAAACAAAGTGCAGATGAAGTGTCCAACAGATCAAGTAATGTTATCAAGAATACCACTAGAAAGAATTCTTTCTGGCACATACAGAAAAATTTCTACATTTGTCCATACGAATAAAGGGAAAATTATAAATGTTCATTCTGCTACTCAAATAACTATAAATCATTAGATTAACAATCAAAAGACTGACTAGAAGCCATTGCAATATATACCCTTGAATCTCACCTATCAGAAGCAGAAAAATTAAATGAAGCAATAGGTGTAGTCTCACACAGAGCAGTCAAAAATGACCACTTCCCAATACAGCTTGTTGCCTACTACAACAGGTGTCCTGGATTTTCAATATCCTGATTAAATGGCACTTCATACAAGTTAGTCATGCAACTAGAATGAAAAGAGAGGTAATTCTTGCACCTGAATAAGAAACAAATGAGGAAAAGTTATACCTTAACACAACCACCTTAATGTCTTCGTGTTTTCCAAGTGAAGCAGTGAAAACAACTTTATTTAAATAATTACAGAAATACATATTCAACAAGAATGTTTTCAAGACTTATCTACATAAAAACACATGTTCAAAAAAGAGCCTCATGAAATTGCTGAAGAAACATGCTTTTGACTGAAACATTCAGATTGCTTTAGAAATAATAAATCATGCCCCAGCAGCATGTCATTCATTGAAAATCTGATTAATCAAAATAATAAAACACTATAATGATTATATCTTCTGGTAAAATTTTATAGATCAGTCAAGCTTTTCAAAAATTACAAAAAATATTTAATGGAACAAAAAAATAGTGTTTATCCTTGTAAAGCCATGTAAAACCTTGTACATAGCCTGTGTCTATTGTAAGGATGTAAAATTGCGACCTGAATCAAGAAATGTCTCACACCATACATACTGAAACCCCTACCTTCTTTCCTTTCTTAGTAAAGAAGTTTACCGCTGCGAATACGTAGATCATGCATTTACAAGCAAAAGAGCATGAAGATACATGGCCATATATCACTATCTGGCTAACTAAACTCCAGTTGAAGAGTATGAAGTATTTTTCAGTAAATGAAATGATTTTAAATAGTATACATCAGCGCTGAAAAGTGGCCTATAATGTCACATAGGAACACGCTATGAAAGAGTGTTTCTTTAGGTTGCAATGGGTACTTAACTTTTTTTTTAAAAAAGGTAGCAACCACAAAATACACCCACAAATTATGAGTGAAGTGCACCACAACATAAGTAGAACCCCAGGAAATAAGATAATGTCAAACTCTAAGTTTAGCACTTACTTTTCCAAGACCCAGTAAGAATATAATGATATGGAAACTACTACTTTCTATTAATAATTTTCTCTTCAAAGAAATTTATCGTGTGTTTCCTTTTCTGAGTTTTTACATTGGAAAGAGATAACCATAATTCCATATTACTTCCTTGCCTCATATAATCTTAATTATTAATTGGTGTGATTATGTTCAAGACAAGTATGAAATGTACAATATTAGAACATAAGCATTTCCACATAAAAATTTGAGTTTTTGAAAAATGAGAACTCAGAATATAATTTTACACATATAATTACAAACTTGCCTTAAAATACTAGACTTAAAAGACATATCCAGTTTTGCCAACAGAATTAAGATTTCACCTGACAGTCAGCTAGTGACATTTATCTTTTTCCTTTCTTGACCTAAATACATTGGGGGCGGGGGGGGGAGGGGGGGGGTGGAACGAACAACTCTTCAAAAGCAGGCAAGCACTACAATTGCTCAATTTTTTAAAATGCTGCAATAACGTGATTTTTTTTTTTTAAATCCCCTTAATAGTACATCTTTGCCATGAAATGCTTTTGGGAAGCAGTGATTCAGCACATTACAGTGCCATATGGGTCATTTAATAATGTGCTTGCAACAAACACCCAAAGAATTTAGGGTGGCAAGTATTACAAACATAAAAGAGATGTCCTGAAACTTTAAAATTCTGCTGACATGATTTGCTTTCCAAATGTGAAACTAATATTTTGCATAAACTACATTCTTCATTCCCAATAGAGATTCAAATGTATTCCATAAGATAGAATAGTTGTTCGTATTAAACATGTATTTTACAAATCTGGTTACAATTTCTCTCTTCAATTTTATCAAAAAACAAACATAGCGTCGAACAGGTATGTACTGCACCTTAACTGCACTCTTCACCAAAAATGAGTTGCTAACTATAACAAAGTTTCAAAAGATTTTTTTTCAAAATCTTTGCCCATGAAGGCACCACATGTCTTTTAGGAAGGCTTTATAAGAAGCTGCAGGCTACTTTAGCTTCTTTTCACATTATTTTTAAATACAGAAATTCCTTCATTTCAGAATAGTGAAAACCACCCTATAATTAATTATTACTGCAAAGCAGAAATTAGCAAGTCAGAGGACAGAAACTCTCATTCACAAACCCATGATCATTTATGCAATTCATAGTACAGAATAGCATACTTAGAGTTATCTCTGCAAAGAGGTATCAGCAAAGGATATCGCCTTTTAACTATCGGTAAAACACACACGCACATTATGCCTCATAAAACAGTCTACAGATTATTTCTGGAGAAATCAAGCTAGAAAAAGATTATTTTTAAAGTCTTTGTGCTCTGTATCAACAGGAATGACCAAGTCAGAAATGACAAAGAGCTACTTAATACAACAAACAAACAATGAAATCAAATAAAATCCAAATCAAGAGCTAAACTTCATCAAATTGACTGAAACTAAAAAAGGTTAAAAGAATATGTGTAAGCATCTCAGAAGACTTCTTCAAGAATATAGTGCTCACAATTTCCCAATAGCCAGACTTATGATGCTGACATGCTCTCCTTGATAATGATTTAGATGTTAGTCACACAAAACCATCTACTCATTTGATTGTAAATGAGTTTTTCCCAACCTTTAACACTCATCATGTGCATACACACAATACCTGTAGTTATGCTATTACTCAAATCTTAATAAGCACTATGTTTAAACCTCCAGTGACAGTAAAAACTGTAGCCTGAAGATCCCATCCTTGAACTCTACTCCTATAGTCTATGTAATCCTGTTTCCACTCCTTGAGCATCACTGAAACCATTCTAACATCTTTTGCACCCTTAACCCTATGACGAGGCTCAGAATCAATATGTAATTCTTATCTCCCTAGACCTGTCAATCACCCAGGACTACCAGCAATGCTTCTTTTCTGGAAATATTCTAACTGGTTTCCTTGGCATTGTTGCTCTCATGATTCATCCCTTATCATTCTAATTGTTCTTTCAGTGTAGTCTCCTGAAGGAGCCTCCTCATTCACCTGTATTATTTTAGGAATTATTTATTAGGTTTCTGTCTTGCATCCCTTTCCATTCTCCCTCACTTTAGCCAGGGCCAGGATTCAAATTCAACTATCAACTCCCTGCCATTAATCAGAAACATACGCTCTACTTCTTAACTCCTGTGTTTGTCCAAGCTAACACCTCAGCTTGCATCTCCCTTTCTCTGTACAGACGCCTCATTATCAGCTCAGTCTCAGCATAGACAAAACACAGGTTCTGCTCTCCGTCATTGCTTCAGTCTCCTTTCCACCACTGCAAGTCATTGACTTTCAGGACTCTTGACAAAGCATCAGCCCTCAAACTATGGCTCCCTATAGGTCCTAGAAATAAGCTTGTTTTGAGATCCTGGCAATGCCTACAACATCACCAAGACATGCCTTTAGTAGCTTAAATTTTATCCTGTGACCACAGCGGTTCACATCTGAACTAGAGAAGCATCCTTCTCCATCTTTCAAAATCCAGAGCTGACCCTGTTCTATTTATTTTGAACATTCCTCTCTAGATAGCTTTTTTAGCCTAAGGTCAGATCACACAAGTCTTCCCCCATCTCTTGAGCAGCATCCGCTTTACGGTCTGCTTCAAGACCCTTACTGGTCAATGTCCCCATCCTAAAATCACTAATCAGGATGTAGATGAAGTTAACATTTTCATCTCTGAATTTCTCTTCTGTTGCCCTTGGGAGAGCTTCACAAAGCAGGACCTTCTTCTTTCAAAAACTTCCTACAAGTTTATCCATAGTTCTCAAAAACAAACACAACCACAAACAAACAAAACGACCAGATGGCTGGCACACCTAGACCACTACACTAAAATTCACTGCACTGATAACAAACATTCGCCTATATCATCACAGATGTGATGTGTCTTCCCTTACCCTTAAATCGTTAAGTATTCTGGGTCAGGAAACACCTCGTAACCACAGAACTTTTGGATGACTAATTCAGACACATAACTTAAGTAGTCTGATACTTAGAACTCTGTGTTACTAAAACAATTCTCTACTTTACAGTGCCTATGGAAAACACCACACCAGCGATAAGCCCACTCAGTTATTTTTGTCTTTTTCAAGGCTTCTCAACTTTTGTGAAAAATAATCCAAGCACTATCTTGTATTCTGCTATTACAGAGGCTTTTATTGCTGATCAAGTACTCAAACCTGTATCTAGCATTTATCATTTTTATCTACCCTTTCTAAATTTTGTTCATTTATTTGCTGGTATAGGAATCTTTGCAAGGGTTTTTTTTGCAATGGCTTCTCGCATTATTTTCTAGTATTTTAAAGATCAGGTCGTCCCAGGCTACACCATTCCATATTTTATGTCATTTTAAGATGACACAAAATTAAGTTCTTAGGATTAGAAGTTCTGTCGTACGGTTGTATTAGGACTAGCACAGCAAATTTCAAACTAATTGAGGCCTACAGGTATTTTTGTAGTATCGGTAATTATTTATAACAAAGTGTTTTGCACTCAAAACGCACTTCTCTTATTAAATAACATTTTCATTAATTTTCTCATCTCAAAACGATAAGTTTCATTAAACCATTCACAAGCAAACCCAAAAATACTCCACAAACCCCCCAAATACTATCCTATTATCCCAGACATAAATTAGCCACTTAATTTTAAATAGTTCAAATAGTTAATAATTCATTTTCAGTCACTTGGTTCATGTTTCTGTGTACTTTCTCATTATACCTAGTTCTGCCACTGTACAATTTAGGTTCAGTGGTACTGTACATAAAAGCAGTTTTGATCAAAATGTTCCTTGTGATGCAAGTAGCAGGAGCGTGCCACATGCTGCAAGCAAAAAACTGGTAATGTACTCTTACTGCCCCCCAAAAGTACTGCAGTAAATCCCTACTATTCCATTCCAACAGAGCAAAAACCTATGTACCATAATTTAGGCTTTCACAGGAAGAAAAACTGTGTTTTTACATTCAGCTTATATTGACTGCACAAAAGCCATATGCTTTGTCTCAAAGTTTGAGAAGCTACAAGAACTGCAAGCTGCCCATGAAAATACAATGCGGTATTTGGGTATTACATTCTTCAGTTACAGCTTTTTAATTGCAAGCACTTTTTTCCAGTGCAAGTCAGCTTTTCCAGAACTGTCTAGAAAGAAAATCGTATTTACTGACAGTTTTTTAAAAAAAAAAAAAAAAAAAAATGCAGCTACTGGAGTATCGTCGATTTTTAAACCTAATACACAAACAACTCCACATCAGAGCTGTACTCCAAAAACAGGTCATATAATGAAAAAATCAGGCTCCTTAATGTAATCTAACTATAACAGTAACTAAAATTAACAGACTTCATTTTAACAATGCTAAAAATATTTATCAATAAGGAAACAAGACTACTTTTTCAGAGAATTGGACTTACAGGTTTTGAACAATAAATTTAGTATTAAAAACCTAAACTACAATTTTTCTCACTCTTGTTAAAATGCTTTTTTCCCTAATTTACAAATTATTTGACCATTTATTTAAAAAAAAATAATCTACAGTTGTTATTGTCAACATTTTAACAGATCTCTAAGAAGGATAAAAGTAACGTCACAAACATGAGAAGACTTCTGACAAACCTGTAATAATAATAAACAAAAGGAAAGGGAGCCCAAATATTTAGATGAGTAAACTAACAGAAACGTGGAAAAACTTAATCGCTAACTAGAGTGCAGACTAATACTTATAGCAAACTTTAAAAGCATTTGTTCCCTTCTTTCAACTATAACCTCTAAAATAGTACACTCCAGGAACCATAACAAACAAGACCAGCTTCCCTAAAGAACATTTAATTGGGAAAACGTGTATGAGCAGCCAGATGCCTTTATCAGGAGAGAAATCAAGCAAAGGCTTCGATTTAGTTTTTGACAAACAAGAATGAGGAATTGGAAACACTACTGCAGCCAAACAAAACAACAAAATACCATAATGCTACCTTCTCCATGAGAACAAAAGCATCAACCACCAACTCCACCCCACCCCCAAGCAGGCTGTTGCTCTCTAACCACAGAGCCAACGCTGTAGACAATGTAATCCCACAGGGAAGACAGAAGGTCACAGACACGCTGTGAAATCATAAAATAAGGTCCACGTTTTAGAAAGACACAGTAATACTTTCAACAGTCAACATTTCATTTGGAACAAACAGGTGGAGTACAGAAACCGCCTGTTCGTCTCTTGACTGCCCCTTTCCTCAACACCTAGAGGGAGGTCACACGTGCTCGGTATAGTCCAAAATTAAGGACGCAGCACTTAGAGCAAGCAGCAGAATTCAAGATAAGGTGAGGATGGCAATATGCAATGTAACACCGCAGGTGAGATTGCGTACTATACACCAGCAGTGGATCTGTTATTATTCATCAGCTGTAGGTGGCTAAGAGGGTGTCACTTATTACAGTGACACACGCTGCAGCTGGCTGGCCATGATTAAGTATTACCCAGTGTGGTTGAAAGGGATGGCAACTATCATTCATTAAGATCCAGCGTGGCTTAGTGGGGTGGGGAGGCTGCTCTCCTTCACTGCAATGCAATGTTAGCAGGAACGTAGCGAAGGAAACTCGACAAAGCCCTGGGAATGGCGTGCAGGGAGAAGAGAAAGGCAACCTCAGCCCCCCAGCCCGAGGGAAGGGGTGTCCTGCTAGCAGGAGTGGGGCGGCTGACCGCGCTCGGCTGCTCCGCCGCGGCGTGCGGCAGTGACAGAGCCGCTCGGCTGGCCTGGGCTACCCGGGCCGGGACCTCCCGCCGGCCCCGCCGTGCCGGGGGGGCTGAGGCACAGCGGGAACGCTGCTCTCAACTTCTCCTCACCGCAGAAACAAACCCCTTTGTCCGGGCGCTCCCGGTCTGCGGACGATGGAGCCCAGGGGTCTCCCCTCCTGCGGCGGGACGAGCGAACCGGGGCGACGGAGAAGGGAGGAACGGCCTGTGCCAGCCCCGGCTCCGCTCCCCGCTGCTCCCCGGGCAGCCCTCAGAGAGGGACCCGCTCCGGAGCGGCGGGGATGCGCACTGACCCTGCACGGAGTCCCGGCCGGTGAGAAGGGGAGCAAAGGAAGAGCCCAGCCCTGCCAGCATCCCGGCGTCGGGGGGGAACCCGGCGGAGAGCCCGGCGGCCGGCGGCCCCTCAGCCGGGGCGCGGGGGGCCTCCTCCCGTGCGCCCACCCGGGGGGATCCCAGCCCCCCGGGCTTTTGCCTCTCGGGGCCTGCCGCCAGGCTGCCCGGAGACCAGCCCACGCTTCCCCAGAGGGGCGGCGGAGGCGCCGAGGGACGGGAGCTGGGCAGCCGGCGCGCCGGCACCCCCAGAGACCGGCGGCTCCCGGCGCGGCGCCGCGAACCCCCCGCACTTACCCTGTCACAACAGGCGCCATCTTCCACAAACTCTCGCCAAAACTCCTACTCTCGCGAGAGCGGGCCCCCCCTCCCCACGCCTCCGCGCACCCGCAACGCGCCTGCGCGGGGGCCGTGAGACACGCGCGGGGCGGGGGAGGGGGGCGGCGCGCACCGCCCACTCAGCGCGGCCGGGCTTCTCCCCTCAGACACAACAGCCCAGGCGTGGGAACCGCGCCGCTCTCGCGAGAGTAGGCGGGGCAAATCTCGCGAGAGCGGGGTGCGCGCGTTCGTTGCGCGGGGGGGGCAGTGAGGGATTCCCTCTGCCGGCTCGCGCGTCCGTTCCTGGCGGCGGGGGAGGAACCAACGCGGGGGGGTGGGAGAAACCATCTTGGGCGAGGAGGGGGGTGGGGGGGAGAGGTGACCGCAGCGCGCGGGGACCTGCCGGCAGCGCCAGCCAGGGGAACTCACCGCCGTCTCCTCCCCACCCAACCACCCCCGCGGGGAGCGCGTGTGGGGCCGCCCGCCTCGTGCTGTCGGTGGGCCCGGCACATGAGGGCCCTGGCGGGACGCGGCCCAGGCCTCCATCCGCCCCGCTGATGGGTTCAGCCGCGTTGTGGGGGCCTGGAGCGGGGCTCCGGCGTCGTGGCTTTCTCTGCCCGGCCCGGCTGGCCCCCGCGGGGTCTCCGGCCTGCTGTGGGCCCGGCCAGCAAGGCCATGGGGCCTCGGTCGGGGCGGGGGAGAGTGGGGTGGGCCTGGGGGCAGGCAGGGTTTGTTCCCCCGGTGTAAAATTAATGTTCTCTCAGGAGTTCAAACCGGAGCTTTTGTGTAAGTTTTGTCAGTGAGTGACGTGCGTGCGTGCACGCACTTCAGTCGTATTAACACCCTCCCCCACAAAGCTGGTAACTGTTGGGAAGGTTGTTTCCTACCAGAGCTATACAGAAAGTCAAAACCTGCCAGTGAGGTAGCCTGTATCATTGTATTTGGTAGCCCTGTCAGGCAGTACAGACCAAAGGCTTTTTTACTCATTATGCAGTTTAAAAATTAATTCATAGTTCAGAAACCAGTGGGAAATGGAGAAGAAATTATTTTCCAAATAACAAAAACTAACAGTAGGAGGCTGGCATCAAAAGGCCCAGCTATTGGAAAAACCTACTAGATTTCTTACATTACATCACTTTTTTGAAAAACTGTTTTTAAATGAAAAACCTGATTACACAATTTTGTTGTCACCTGCAACCACAACATGTGAGATACGTTTGTTTAGCAAACAAAAATTGCTGAGTCGGCATGCTAAGACTGCCACCAATAAAGTGAACCTCGTGGTGACCTCTCAGGCGGGCTGCTGAACGTTGGCACGGGAACAGAAGTTACCTGCAAAACAAAATTGCCTGGAGGTGCTTCAACATTTTGATGTAACAAAAAAAGACGACCCCAATTTTGGATTCATTTAACAATATTCCGGTTTCAAGGTGAGGGTCTGATCGTCCATTAGAAGGCTGTGTTTGAAAATTAATCGTTTAATGTCAAAGATTCTGTCCTGTCCGTCCAAATTCCTCTATGTCTTTAGTATAACATGTCAATCTAACTTTAGCACAATGCAACATCGATTTCAAGTTCTGCTGAGATTCCATCATTTTTATTATTTCATCTCCATACCTCTGCTGTCTCCCAAATTAGGGAAAAAATATTAACATTTTGGTAGTCCCATGAATATGATTTGGGTTTTCTCTCCCATATATGTTTTCCACTGTTAATACTAATTCAAGGAATAATGTCTCGGATGAGTAAAATCATGTTTTAAGAGATTGTTTGGCAGCAAAGTTTGCTGTAATTCTACTCACTGTACAAACAGCTATTGTTTGCTATCATTAAGGGACTTTCCCCATCGTGATTTCGCCCTCCTCGTTAGGTATGAAAGGACTTTGATTGGCTCCTTCATAGGCACAGTTCTCGGCAAAAGCACAATGCATACTGGAAATCCTTTGTATTGTTTGCAAAAAGCAGCTCATAATCCCTTTGGAAATCTCTTCCTAAAAACATCTTCTCTCCCTTTTTTTTCTTTTCTTTTTTTTTTTTTTTTTTCTTCCAAGGCTAAAGAATGATCTCAGCTTGTGCTAACTCCGTGCCATTAAGAATGGTTTCTGGATATTTGCCATGGACTGTCTCTAGATGGTCATTTTCTGGGGCCCCTCTTTTAGTGTGTTTTGAATCAAACTGGAAAATCTAAAAATATAGCACACAATAATCTGCAGTGTCTAGACTCTTTTAATATTTTACAAAGAAGGCATTTTGATTAATAACCAGGTTAATTGGATACTGGAGCAGGTATATTATTTCAAAGAATTAATAATTACAGAAACTATTGTAATCCTTTCCATCACTGACAGAGGTACATTATAAAACAAATAACCATTGGGTTTTTCTTATTTTGGATTATAAACAATCTGGAGTTCAAAAGGCCAGGAATACTATTCAAATCAAAAACAATAGCCTGAAATTATGTGAGTAGCTGGTGGAAGGAAAGATAGTAACACCACAGAGGGTTTTTTAATATCATTCATGCATTGAATTTTCTTCTTGCTGCTAAAAGTTTGTATTTCACATAGTAGAGTGTGAGCAAATCCTGTTGACTTTATTGGAAACTGAAAGCATGTAGCGCCTTGGGGAACTAGGCCCCGCTTTCTGGTCTGTAATGAATGTAGATGCTTCCAGAGCTGAGGCAGAAAAACAAATTTAAATACAAGGTTTGCACCATTTAAAATTTTGTGTTTGCTATGCAAATCGGTAGTTTGACTTTTTGATTTAAGCTCTGCTGACGTTGGTGGAAGGGTTCTGAATCAGGCCCGTCACTTCAGAGACGATTTGGAGAAGCCGGGCTTGGAGGCACCTGTGAAGGACATGATTTCAGCAAGCGTTGGGCTTTGCTTTTCTTCCAAGCAGACGCTGACGGGTGACTCCAGCTGGGTGCTAAGAATCATTAGCCGCCTTCGAAAATGGAAGGCTGTTAAAGAAGGAAATCCAGTTTACTCTCACTTGTAAACTGGGGGACGAGACCACCTCCTATTTCTTTGGATTCACCGAGGCATGCAGGTGTGGGCAGAGCCAGGTCCATGCGTCTGTGCTGAGTGGATGCCAGCAGCTTCATCTGGGAATTCTTACCGTTCCCCAGTCCTCTCAGGATCTTACTTCGGGTGTAAAGAGGAGAAAAGACCAGGGAGCCAGCAAGCGCCCTGGAGTCATTAGGGATCAGGCCCTCTATGTGGAGGGGGAGGAGGTCTTTTGGCCCGGAGTTTTGTCTCGTGGATGGTACTGAAGAAGCTGCCAGCCAGCGCAGCACGAGCAGCTCGGCTCCGGAGCGGAAGGGCAGATGGGAGCAGGGAGTGCTGGATGCAAGGCGCGATAACTGGGTTGAAGATTTCAACAGCTTGTTTGACCAGTCTGGACCAAACTTTTCCCAGCTCAGCCTTGGCTCTGGGTTGCCCTGAGCTCATCCCTTTGGGCACGGTAGTAGCTAACATGCTGGCTGGCTTCTTGTTTGGCAACTGCCTCCTGCCTCACTGGCTTGAAGAAAGGTGAGAAGACAACAGACCCGCACCCGTTTGTGTAGAAGCACCCTGTGTCCCTTACGTGCTTAGCACAAGCATGTTAGAAAGAGACATGCAAGGGGACAAGAGTCGCCTTCCCAGCTGAGCATCTTTCTGTAAAAAATAACTCATAGTGTGTCCTGTAAAATCCTAGCTATTTATAAAATCCAGTGACCTTAAAAAGCTTGGTAGGTAGTAGAACCACACAGTTATCTGAATCTTCATTAGAAGCAGCAGATTGATCTCCAGACTCTGCAGTTTATATCTGGTGGTGTAAATCACACATTCTAGCAGTAGGTACGGTGATACAACCCTGCTGGAATTTTATAAGCACAGGATGTACAATGTGGTTTAACCGCGTGTCTAGGAAAGAAAATAAACAGGCAGTTGCCCACAGAACATATCTTAACATCTGAACTTTGGTGTATGTGCCAACAAAAGTTATCGCTTCAGCTGCTAGCTGGACAGCTCGATGTCAGAAGTGCCTCTGCTGCTTGAAATGGAAGCTGTTGTTCAACGCCGCTCAAAGGATTTGCAGCGTCGTCTTGAGGACGATAGGGAGAAAGCATGGGCTAGTTAGCAATCTGCAGTGGGAGCCTTGTTAAATAATTTTTGCCTGTGTGTCCTGACCTCAGAGAGTACAGTCGCACAAAGAAAAATCTGAAGCTGCATCTTAATGCCAGGATAAGTATGCCTTAGGATGGTCGTTCCCGAGAGCTATGATCGGGCTTGGGCCTCACTCTAGTGTTGCCTTGCAAACAAGTACAGTCCCTTCACAGAGAGTTTTTATAATGTAAAGGCAAGATGCAAGAAGTGAGTATAGCAAACAATAGGAAGGAAGAGGAGGAGGGAAGATGAGGTTACCAGTAATAACATCATGTGGTTATGTAGGTTAACAGTGTGAACAGCTTGATGACTGACTTCTGTAACCTTTTATTTTTAAATGCTTTTCTAGAACACACTGTTAAGACACTTGGCATTGTATTAAATTTTGCTCCTCAACCCTACCCAGGCAAAGCATCTTCACTTATTTTCCATAAGGTGCAGTTGTTTTTCTGTTTGCCTGTAAACTGTCCTGCATCTCTCCTTAGTTTTACTGGGAGAGTAAAGTGAAGAGCCCGTCTCTCAGCCTCTCCTACTCAGCGCTCCTCCGCTCGTGCATGTGGTGCCCGTCCACCCATGAAACGCAGCACCGGGTTATTCCCTTAGTCCTGCTCTCCACGCACAGCCCTCCTCTGCAGTGCAGGCTGCCGCCATCAGCCTCCCCATCCGCAGGGTGCCCCTGCAGGTACCACCAGGCTTCAGTGAACCTGGTGCATCAGCTGGAGAGGCAAATGCCCTGGAGGCTGGCGGAGCCTGCCCACCACCCACTGGGTGCTCCTGCACTCCGGTGTTCACAGCCATAGACGCCGGCGGAGCAGAGGTTCACCAGGACCCACCGTGGTGGTGCCGGGAGCATGGCTCCCATGCCGCCCTGACCTGGTGTATACCCACCAAACCAGTTCTAAGATTAATCCTGCAGTATGCAGGATTACAAAGTCATTCCTGACAAAGAGTACAGCAGGATAAACCGTGTAAAAATCTGCAATCTTCCAAAAAAGATGCTAGAGGAGATACAGCTCCTTTTCAGTCTGCCTGCTCCCTGCAGGACTGACTTGGAGCAGAGTAAACCAAAGGAAATGAGCTGCGTCCCACTGAAATCAAGAGGACAGGAAAGATTGAACTACTCAGTTAGGCTGTGAATTATCACAAATAACTAACAAAGCAAAAGGAGGATTTAAAGATTATGATATGGCTCCAGATGTTTTATCAATTTTATTCATATATAAATACAAATTGAATTCGCAATGCTACAGTTATGAATCAACGTGAACAGATGCCTTTGTGCAGAAAAACTGTTTAACCAGAGGTGCTGTCGCAGTTCTGCTGTTTTCATGATGTATATTAGTTTACCATCTACACTGTCAGAGACATGCTCACACCCAAGCCTGTAATTTGGTGACTGAGTTAGAGCTGATTTTTTCAGCCAGTCGGCTCTCTCATTCACAAGGCTTTTGGAGCAAGCGTATGCCAACATGCTTCATGTTTACCTACAAGTAAAATGTGTTTTAGAAGAGCCCCCAAAGAATGAAAACTCATTTGGTTTGATAAAACATGAGAGAAGCCCACACTCTTGATTATTCACATTTTTCTGATGGATATAGTGCTTAAGGGAATTTCAGACTAACTATAACAAGGTACAAAAAAGAGCTCAGCAGCCTACTCTAAAAGAAAACCACAAACTGCACATAACCCCTTGATAAAACTACCACTGAAAACCTTTGACATTATATTTGACATTATAAACCAGCCCATTTTACTATGTACTAGGAAGGTCTAGGTCCCAGTCATAACCACACACTACGTCGAATGGGAGGAAATATAGACAGAAATCCTTAACCTGTAATTCTACATACAAGTACGTGCATGCAGGAATTTTCCTAGTTATGGCTAGAGAGAGGATTTAGGAGAAGAATTGCTTCACAACAAGTATAAAGTTAGGTACTGCGTAAACACTGTTTGGAGAATTTAGTGACGGTTAAGCCTCGTGCTGGTTCTGTATGAAGTTAAACTAATTTTGTGTGTTTAGTGGCTTACACAGACTGTCCGTGGCCTCAGGCTATGAAGATAATACTTGTTTTGGGGCTGTTTCTTTATTTAAAACATTGAGGAAGTTATACACTCCTGAAACGGAAGATTTTTTAAAGTCATCTAAAGGCATGGCCAAAGAACACGTAATCCTAAAAAATAATTATCTTGTAATACTGCCATGTTCATATCTATTTGGTTTATTTCTTTTGTCAAGAACAGTTGGAGAAATTCTAGTTGTTGTGGACTTAGTCTAACCACTCTCATTTTGAACCTCTGCTGTTCTATAGCCTGTTTTCCATAATCCTCATTCTGAAAAAAGAAAGACTATTTCTGGCAGTAATAAATGAAAATAAATTCCATACAAATTGCCTGAGAATATTTCATTGCTCAGATCCAGGGTGGCTGACACTTGTGAATAAAATAACCTTTTGAATTTTTTCCTTTTAGGGGATTACACGTGACCTTTTAATGCTGAAGTTCACTAGTGCTTGGATATCATATTGATGAGCTTTGTAAAAATGAATGGATGAACAGATAAGTCATAACTAAGGTAATGAGCTTATAGTTGTTGTGGAGGTAACTGGAGACATGTCATGGATGCTCATTAATTAAAGTGTTTCTGTATAATTTTATTTATTGTCAGTCTTGGTTCAGAATTCACTCTCTCCTCTTTAATCTTAATAAGTGGTGTTCCATTTCCAGACAGCGGTATCTTTTTTCCAGAAATCCAAATAACCAGCCATTCTTATCACTTGTGGCTTCATTATCAGTTTGTTTTTCTGCTCGCCACTGGCACTGACCTTGCCAAGAGCTAAGCACATGCATAATTTTACTCATGCGATTAGACTCATTAAAGCTAATGGGATTAGTCAAGAAAGTAAAGCTACTTCTGTGTAAGTGTTTGTCGTTTGAGATAGTGAGACTAGAAGCAAGACCAGGAGGGTCTGGAAGGAATTCAGACTGAAGAATAGTTTTCATTAAAAGTCATATAAAGAGAAATGCAAACGTTTTTCCCTTGACCCAACCCTGATGGGTGATGAACGCAAGGTGGTTTCACACCGGCAGCAAACAGGGATTTTCTAACATTGTTTTTTCTTCAGAAGACAGGGACTTGTCAAAACTGAAGCTGTTCTGAGCAAACTTTATGAGCTCATTTCTCAAGTCTAGGATGAAATTTCTAAATGAAAGATAACGAGAATTATGCATCTCAGCCAACGTCCCAGCAGCAGAGGCTGACTGTAACTGAGAGCAATGTTGCGATGCTGCGACCCGGGAGACTTCAGGTGCCCCCGGGAATATTGCATTAATGTGGGGAGTTTGAGGGAGGCAAGCCCAGGAGAGGTTTCCCCTGCACAGAAAGAGGGAGATTGCTCTGAATGAAGCACCGTAAATGTGGCCGCTCTCTCAGAGGAATGGCCTGACAGTTTGGACATGGGCAGCTTATAGGTTGAGGGCCTTGTGTGTGAAATCTTCAAGTGGTGTTCATGCCGGTATAGAGTGGGGGAAAAGTCTAAAGAGGTTTTGTGGAAAAAGAAATGCATTTCCTTGCCATTACTCCTGCTCCACTTTTGTTCCTCGTTTCGAGTGCTGCAAGTCTGCCTTTCTTTGACCTGCCTGCTGAAAGCCTCACAGAAGCATTATAGTAGCCAGAAATACAATGTTCAGAGTGCAGCTGGTTTTCAGCCCCTTTCTTTGATAGCCGTCTCGGCTGGGGCTGGGAGAGGAGGAGCAGGGAACAGTTTTTCCATCCATCCCAAGGAAGTTCCCTTCTGGACCGTCAGGACAATTTTATGGCCATAGGTAACACAGGCCAAACATACAGTGGATGATTATTAACTCCAACACACTATTATTTGTCATTTTTGACCTCTGATGAGATGCCCCATATACAATGAATTATAAAAAATCTGTCCTCTGACTTAAAAAAGCAAATACCAACTGCTCCACTATCATTCCGAAGCAATAAATCTCCCCCAGCCTTGGAAAAAAACATCACTTGTAGACTTTCACCCATTTTATACCTTCCTTTCAAAACAAACACTTATTTTGGTCCCTGATAAAAACTAATACACATGACAATGAAAAGTTATTAAAGCTACAGTAGAGGCTATTTGTAGGCTAAAAGTTAAAATGCTTGGTTAATACTGGCTCCTGTACCCTGGCTTTTTCTGGGTAGAGGTTAAAAAAAACACTACGGAGTCTAATATTGGGGGTAGCGGGTATCTTTAACTCTTCCTCACTTTTTTCCTAGGAAAGCAACAGATCTATGCCTCAGCGCGTGCAATTTTATTAACGTTGGAAAGAGCCATGTGGTGTTCATACAGTGTTTAATCTCGACGAAGTCTCAGCGCCCGAGGTTTTCTGATTAATGGCAGCGGAGGAAGGCTGGAGCGACAGTTAGGGTTTCGCCAGTTTGTACTGTATATACAGCTGTTGCTGCGCAGGGGAGGGAAACGCAGGGTCTGGCTGTCTGTTCCAAACAAAAAGAAATGGCACATGCTATTACTTCCAGATCATTGCAGTCCCTGCACCACCATCTGCTGGGGGTCAGAGCAGTTGTCCGGGTCGGCGTCAGTCATGCACAAACTCAATGCCTTCCACCGAGCTGCGCCCAGCAGTACATATTTACAAGAACAATAAAGCGAACCTGCTCCCTGGACACAGGCACCACAATGCTCCGTCACATCGGGAACAAAAGGGCACAACGAAAGTTGATATGCATTACAAAGGAGGTTCTAGGGGGATCACAGCTTTGTGATTTCAGGCCGTAACACAAATTGAAGGGAAGAAAAACTGTCACCAATAAGCCCAAACCTAGTGATCATTGTATTTGTAATTGACGTAGCATCGCTAAAAGGGTGCCTGGGTCTCTCTGGTTCCCCTTTTCCTATTTACAGAGCCCTCTGTAGAAGATAATTAAATAGGAAAGATCTTTGACGATAAATTGTTAAACACT